>NW_025927361.1:0-20463 GCF_016906955.1 Phacochoerus africanus
CTTCCTAACACTCAGAGTGCTAATGTCTAAAGGAAATGTTTAATGACTACAGGAAATATTAACATAAAAGCATGCACATGTACTTTGTATGTTGTTGTCAAATCCAATAGACTTATCTTGAACATTTTGGGTAGTACATTTTGCTAGTATTTTATCTTTATAATCTAATACTTTTATTTGTGGTCTATTATGTTTCCATCATACATCTCTAAGTTGACATTCTCTTTCTGTTTTCAAAGGAGTGTGATGGGCCTTTCAGTACATCCATTTAGGGAATTTTTAATGTCAAGGAGAGTGTATAGAAGTACGGCCTAAGGAGCGGTCCTGTCTGTTCCATGAGACTTTCTAGGAATACTTCGCTGCCCACTCCTACCTTCTGCGTTAGTATTCATGGCACCTGATCTCACCTTACCTGTTGGATGTGAATGATCCTGGCTCTCTTCCTCCCAACCATTCTTGCATCCTCTTCCCTCAGTCATTTCTATACTCCTTGGGCAACTCCTCATTTTGTTTATATTTTCAGGGTGGTGGTTTCACATTAACTTTTTTTTCTTGAGTTTGTGTTGCTGCCCTTTTACACTCTACACCTATTTGAACATGTCCTTTCTGAACATGTAGATTTTGGATTTCTGGGTGTTATTTTGTATCTGCATTTACTTGGTTAATTATACATTACTCATTCTAAAAGAACGGTGTGACAGTTTTTCTTTTCTGTAGATTTTTTTTAATTTCCTTTGTTGGGGCTCCTCAGTGGCATATGGAATTTTCCAGGCCAGGGATGGAGTAGGAGCTGGAGCAGTGCTGGATCTTTAACCCACTGCACCAGGCAGGGGATTAAACCAGCACCTCCACAGAGACAAGCCTGGTTATTAACCCACTGCACCACAGTGAGAAGTGCTCCATAGCTTTTTACAAATATTCTGTGACCCAAAGAATTTCAGTACTCAACTTTCATTTTCTCCTTTATAGGAGCCAACCCTTGAGAATGAATGCATTTGTTCATTCAATGATGTGTTGGAGTAGATATTTCCTGATCAGCAGGAGGTGTTTCTTTAGGAGCAAGGAGGAATTTAGGTTGCTGAGGTGGCTTCTTTAAAACAACACCTAGTCTGTATCCACTACAAGAAAGCGCATCAATCATAAAGCTTGGTGCTGTGTCTTCTCACTCATTGGTGCTGTATTGTTTCCAGAGGATGCATATCTGGAGCTGATTTCCACAACTTCACTCCCTGGAGCCACTAGATTCCCCAGACCCCAGCTGTCCTTTCTCTGAGGGACTGCATGCTTTTCTACTGGTTTCACATTTGTCCTGGTGCTTCCCTCTGGGAAGTGACCATTGCCTCCTAGGGTGCAGCCTATTGCTCCCCCTCCTGGCTCCATAGCCTTCTCTGTCACTGCTGGGATGAACTCTCTTCCCATAATCCCCCAGGATCCTCACTTACTCTGAGTCAGGCTGTTGATGTCATCAATCTGGGTTGTTCTTTTCTCCATTGACACAGAGCATGAGGTCAGAGTATGCTCTGCTTCTAGTGCTTCTGTAACGCTGTGCTGTGAGTAATTTCCTTACTTTATTGTCTATTTTTTATGGTGTACTGAGGATTTTTTTATGAATTCTGATTTACACAGCTAAGTTCTTCTATGGGAACTTATGCCTATATGACCAAGGCAATCCTAAGAAATTTTTTTTCCATCCCTTGAGTGGCATGATGGTTAGTGTATTATTTTCCAGATCCTTTATTAAGGTATGCATTGCTTCTTATTCCTCCCTTTCTCAGTATTTTTATCACTAGCAGATACTGAATTTTACTCTATAAATTTTTTTTTCTTTTTAGGTCTGCACCCACAGCATATGGAAGTTCCAAGGCTAGGGGTCAAATTGGAGATAGAGCGGATGACTTATACCACAGCCATGGCAACGCAGGTTCTGAGCTGTCTCTGTGACATCATGACAATACTCGATCCTTAACCACTGAGCTAGGCCAGGGATTGAACATGCATCCTCATGGATAGCAGTCAGTTTTGTTTTCACTGAGCCATGATGGGAACTCACTACTCTATACTTTGTAGTGTATCTATTGAGGGAATTATTATTACTATTATTATTTTTTTGCCTTTCATCTTTCAATTTGGGAAATTACATAACCATATTATAAAACCCAACTTGAGTTTTTAAATTAAAGTTGATTTTCACAATGTATTATCTCGCTTATGTATTTCCAGTTTTGGTTTGCCCGTATTTCCTTTCAGATGTCTACACTTAAGTTCAAAGGCAGATGGGAGCATACTTTTCCCACTTTGCTAGGTCTTTGTCTGATTTTGCAGTTGAGGTTCACAGAACAAATTAAGAAGCATGTGCTTCTCTTGTATTTTCTCACAGTGTGTATAATTCAGAAAAGGCATTAATTTTATATAAGCTAGTGTTCATCTATTAGGCTGTCTGACCCTGTTACTTCTTTTGTGGAAATATTTTTAAGGACTATGTTGAAGTATTTCCTGCTCATATCCTGATGTGCTAGTTTCCTAATGTTTTTCAGTTTCAGGAAGTGATAGATATTTCTTAGAATTTGTCTCTTAATGGGTTGCAAATTTTTAGCAATATTGTTTATTGTTTTTTACAAAGTTCTCCTATGGCCTCTACTTGTACTCCATGTGGGGGCCAAATGCTTTATTATGTGGAATCTCCTGCATCTGGATAAAGCCCTAAGGAAAACTCCAGAGATATTTCTGGCCAGCAAGTAAGGCAACTGCAAATACAGGGAACAGTCACTGCCTTCCTCAGGTTGGATTAGAATCACTGTCATCCACAGTCCCCCAGTGAGTCTGATCCACTGCTGTCTGCTACAGTAAAAGGAGGCAAAGGCAGCCATTATTCTGGGGGGGTAGAGTGCACAGAATTGTAGGCAGCCGGCACCTGCACTCAGATATGCTCTGGCTTCTGGGGGGAGTGCAGAGAAGGCCTCATTTCTAGGCTTGGCTTCCCAGATGAACTTACCCCCAGGTAGTTTAAACTTTTCTTCACTGTTTTAAAACAAGACCTGACAAGAAACACCAACAGAGACAAATCACAAAATACCCAAGCGATAAAAGACTGATAATCCAAAACACACAGACACACTCACAAAGCAAACCTTGTAAAAACTGAAGAATAGGGGAATAAACAACCTGCCCACAACTGAGCCAAAGAGCATATTGAGCAGTTCACCCAAGAGGCAGACAAGGGATAAGTAAGCACAGAAGAGATGTTCCACATCCTATGTCATCAGGAAATGAATATTTAAAAAAAAATAGATACCACTGCACACCTTTCAGCATGGCCTAAATCCAAAACAGTGACCACACTCAATGCTGCAAGGATGTGGAACAACAGAAACTCTCATTCATTGCTCGTGGGGATGCAACATGGTACAGCCCCTGTGGAGACAAGCTGGTGGTTTCTTACAGAAAACGGTCTTACAATGGAGGGTCTTCCCATGGTTTTCCCCCAAACTTGAAAACAGTATCCAGATGAAATCTGCACACACTGTATATTTGCTGAATTTTGTATGGAAACCAGGATTTCTCTAAAAATTGATATCTCTTAAGAAAATCCTTCTTGGACTCTCAAGAATATCTTCACCTGTTATGTGAACCAAGTCACCGTGAATCACAAGCAAGGTGACTCAAAGGTAATCATCTCTGAATTTATTTCTCAGGAGAGGCATTGTCACATCTGTGCTGTGAGGGCTGAAGAGTGGGAGAGAAAGTTAGGGCATCTAGGAAGGTCCCTGGCCCTTCTACCAAAAGCTTGCAGTGAACTTCATAAGGTGGTCTGAGAAATGCTCTCAGCAGATGGAGGCACCAGGAGCAGCTGGGGCCGCCCAGCCTCAACATCTGCTTCCCTGGGAGGTTTTTGTGCTTGCCTGTAACACTGTGGGAGGTGCACTATTATGCTTCTGACAGTAATAAGTTGAAAAATCTTCAGGCTGCAGCCCACTTATGGTGAGGGTGAAATCAATGCCAGATCCACTGCCCTTGAACCGGGAAGGGACCCCACTTTGCAAAGTGGATGCAGCATAGATCAGGAGTTAAGGAGCCTTCCCTGGTTGTTGTTGATACCAGGATAAATAACTGCTAATGCTCTGACTGGCCCGGCAAGTGATGGAGACTGTGTCTCCGAGAGATGCAGCCAGGGAGGCTGGAGGCTGGAGACTGGGTCATCTGGATGGCACACCTGGCACCTAGAGGGGAAACAAAAACCACATATTCCTGTTATCAGAGGACTTCCTTGAAGAGCCCAGAGGTACTGAGCACAGTGGCCGAGGGGATGCTCCCATGTCCCAGGACACATAGGCACTCAGGGGTCCTGACAGTGAGCAGGGATGAGGGGTAGGTGTCAGCATTGGGAGTCATTTTGAGGTTCCCCCTCCTCACCTGGGAGCCAGAGCAGCAGGAGGCCGAGGAGCTGCATGGGGGCCCTCATGTCCATGCTGGTTCCTGAGCACTACTGCCTCCTGCCCAGGGTGGGCCCAGACTCTTAGTAAGTGTCCAGGGTGGTGGGCTGTGCTCTGAGAACATGCAAATCAGCAGGGGGAGGGGAGGGCTGGGCACAGCTGCAGGGCTGGCTGGTCCCAGTGACAACCCAGGGGCTGTGCCCTGGGGACTCAGGTCAGAGCAGGCAGCACACATGTGCTGCAGAAAACAGGTTTCTCCCTGGAGACCATAGGATGGACTCAGTGCACTGTCCTTTTGGGAGAGGATTTGTTTTCCTCCATTCAAGGTTCCCCATTTCTTGCTCCATCTCCATCAAAAAGCAGGAATGTTGGGGCTGACGCATTTCAAAATACTGCAGGGAATTTAATAAACTCCCTGCATTGTGTACCTGGAGATCTAATTGAGGCTCAAGACCATTCCTCTGCGATCTGATAATCTGATGTCCTTGGTGTGACACATTCTTTGCCCAAACACAGAACCAGGATATCTGCAGAATTTCCCTCCAGATTCCTGCTGGACTGAGCAGTGCACATGTGGGAAGAGCCTAGCAGGGTTGGGGAAATGTCTGTCTGAAAGTCTGGCAGGAAAATTCACAGCATTCCGTGCTCACACAGACTAGGGTTATCTGGGGCTCCACCAGCCAAAGCAGACCCCGCATCATTTATGGGCACAGGCTGGGTGTTCGGAATGGCTTTGCCTCAGGAATGGAGCAAAGTAGCCCCACACTCAATGCTGTTTGCTCTTTTCACACAAAGTGTATACAAGCAGGACTCCATAGATCTGAGATCTTCAAATTGAAGCACAATACTAACTCAGATAGTCAGTGTAGGAGCAATGGCTTCAAGGCATTGTTTTATGGCTATTAACATTTGTGGTTTAAGGGCTCCAGAGAGTAATCCCCCACAGGCCTTGTTTACTATAGGAAATGTGCCTTCCCCCACATGGACTTTAATCTCTAACCTACTCCTCACTGATAAAAAAGGAGTGAGAGGAATGATGGCAGCCTAATGAAAGAGAAGGACAAAGAAACCATAAAACTTATGGGATATTTCCACCTCTAAACCCCTTCTTGCACAAGGAGTGATATAAGAGAAAACCACATCTTTCTGGACCCCACATTGGTACCCACCATCCTTAAAGAATAAAAACCTGTATAGGACAGTAGAGAGCAGGGACTCTTCTCCCTCCTCTCAGCAGCCCTGGGAGCTTTTTGCTTTCCTGTAATAAAGACTTTTCTTCCTTGCTCTCTGTGTGTTCACAGAGTTCATTCTTCCACTGCATGAACAAGAACCCAGGTTCTGGTAGCATTTTTCCGGCATCAAAATGACAATATTCTGTAATGCTATAGTTCTCTTGTGGAGAAGAGTGTTGTCACTGCAGTGGCATATATCATTGCTGTGATGTAGGTTTGATCCCAGGCCCAGACACTTCCACATGCTGTGGTTGAGGCCAAAAAGGAAAAAAAATGAAAAACAAAGATTAGATAATGCAGAAAAAAAAATTGTTCCCTTAGAGAAAATGGGGCCAAAAGAGAGAAACACTGATAAAAATGTTTAAAAAATGAATAGCTAAAAATGCAGTATTTCATTCTTTTTAATGGCTGAGTAATATTCCATGGTGTATATGTACCACATCTTCTTGATCCATTCCTCTGTTGATGGACATTTAGGTTGTTTCCATGTCTTGGCTGTTGTAAATAGTGCTGCAATGAACATCGAAGTACATGAAATACAGGTATTTTTAGCAACATGGATAGACCTAGAAATTATCATGCTAAGTGAAGTCAGCCATAAAATGAAACACCAACATCAAATGCTTTCACTGACATGTAGAATCTGAAAAAAGGACAGACTGAACTTCTTTGAAGAACAGATGCTGACTCACAGACATTGAAAAACTTTTGGTCTCCAGAGGAGACAGTTTGGGGGTGGGGGGGGTTGTTCTTGGACTGTGGGATGGAAATCCTGTGAAATCAGATTGTTATGATCATTATACAAATACAGATGTAATAAATTCATTTGAGTAATAAATTAATTAATTAATTAATTAATTAATTAATTAAAATGAATAGCTAGGAGTTCCTGTCATGGCTCAGCAGAAAGGAATCTAACTAGCATCCCTGAGGACATAGGTCGATGCTTGGCCTTGCTCATTGGCTTAAGGATCTGGTGTTGTCCTGAGCTGTGGTGTAGGTCACAGATGTACTCAAATTTGGCATTGGAGTAGCTGTGGTGTAGGGGTGGCAGCAATGGCTCCAATCCACCCCTAGCCTGGGAACTGCAGGTGTGGCCCTAGAAAGATCCAAAAAAAAAAAAAAAGGAAAAATTACAAAAAAAATAGTTAAAGTAAATATCGTTTAACATTGTACCAGTTTTAAGAAATCATTCCTAACTCTTGCATAATTCACAATTTAGAGTCTCCATGGAACTGAGTGGTTAAGTGGCTGAATGTAGAGGTCAAAAACAAAATCCCCACCAATGCTCAGTTTCCTCCATGGTATTCGTGCAATCTGGCCAAAAAAAAAAAAAAGTTTTCTGGATTTCAAGTGCTCTTTGGAATGTCAAGATATTATCTTCAAAAAAGACATACATTACCATAACTAAAAATAAATCAACAACACATAGGCCTGTTAGGTTTTGAAGGCGATATATACACATTTTAGAGTCAGTTATTCTGAATTATTTATTAACTTACCTGGAAGAGTGCCCCTTTTAGTGTGAATTCCAAGAACAGAAATAATTCTGCAGTGAAGCCAACATGCATTGGACTGTGTCCCAGGAGCACAGTGACCTTTCCAGTTCCTGTCCCAGGTGGGTATAGCGCATAGAGGAGCCAAAAAGCCCCAAGGAGAATCACAGTCCAGACCACTAGGGCATTGGAGCAAGAACAGGGTAACTGCTCAGCAGAAGACACACAGGGCTCCTGGCTGTCATTAACCCCTAGCAGAGACCACAAGCTGTCTATGGTTCATGATCTCTGCATGGAACCTGAGCTGCCATTATGAGCTGAATGGCATGTGAGGCACCAGGACATAACTCTATGTATGCACATTTGAATGCTTCCTTCTATTTTCTATACAATTTTTAGCTTTTAGAACTTTCTCAACCATATTATACCAATCTCAATTAAGACAAATTTACATTAATATTTGTTAATTATTTTCCTTACACATATCTGTTTAAAACCTTCTGGATTTTTCTTTTTCAGTTTAATTGACATAAAACCTTCCAAATAAGGGCATACTTAAGTTTCTTAAGTGCCCACTGATGAAGGCTGACATGTGTCTGCATCTGGATCAAATAGTGACTCTCTCCCCTTCTCCAGACACCTCACGCTTACACTTTTCAAATCAATAAGTCCTCCCAACTAGGAACCTGTGGTTCTGAGAGTTAGGGGTGCATCATGTCTAACTTGTGGGGAAGCTGGGCTTGCTGGGTCCCAGGGAAGAAAACAGGAGATGAGGTGGATGGAGCCCAGAAGGGGTGTGAATAGGACCCACAGCAGGATATTCAGAGGCAGGTGGAAGTGGAACACGCCTTGGAAGCTCAGGCTCCATTGCGCTTCCATGACATTGACATTTCATTCAGGTTTTAGGTTTCTCATATGCAGATATTTGCCAGGTTTTCAGAGAGTACATCTCAGAATGACAGACAGGAATATTCCAGCAGAGAGACCTAGGGTAAAGGTGGTTTTCTGAGGCCCACAGACCAGCCCCTCCCTGGGACCCAACCCTGTGTGGGAACTACTGTGCCTGAGTTTGTGGTGATGACAACAGGGCAGGTTTTCTTCTCTTGGTGCCTGGACAGCAGGTGGCTGCTCATTCAGGTCAGGGATGCTGAGAGCTGCGGGGAGGGGGCACACAGAGCCATCTGTGAGCTGCACCAGCCACCTGCCCTGGACACCGGTGATCTGAGGTAGGGACCTCTCTGCTTGGGACCCAGCCCTGTGGATATTTCCCACCCCCCTGCAGAGCTCCCCAACATTTGCGCATCACCCCAGAAATAGCATGGGTATGAGCACAGTCTGTCCCCCAAAACAACTGGGATGACACAGTGCATTCACAACCATAAAGACAGATTTCTGGAAGCTCAACTTCACATGGACCAGCCAGATCCTAGCAAACTGTATGGGCAAAAAGCCAGCCAGGTGTTTCTGGGTCCAGAGTTGTGCCTCCAAACAATCAAAGTAGGAGTTCCCATTGTGGCACAGTGGAAACAAATATGACTTGTAACCATGAGGTTGCAGATTCATTCCTTGGCCTTGCTCAGTGGGTTAAGGATCTGGCATTGCTGCAAGCTGTGGTGTAGTTCGAAGACATATTTTAGATCCCATGTTGATGTGGCTGTGGTATAGGCTGGCAGCTATAGCTCCAATTTGACCTCTAGCCTCAGCCCTACCATATTCTGTGAGTGCTGCCCTAAAAAGCAAAAAACAAAGGAGATTCAGACCCAAAACAGTCTGTTAAATTCCCCAGCCATTGGGCCATTGGACCATGTACGAATTGAACCCAACATAAGATGACAGAACTATGACCCCTTTTCTGAGATGAGACAAATTGTCCAGAGACTTGGACATGCCCTGTAAGCCAGAACCAGCTCTGGCCCCCCCCCCCCTTTTGGCTTCTCCAACCCATCTCCAACTTTATATTTGAGTCTGAAGGTGCAGACAGGGAGGTTGCAGATAGGGATCTGCTGGTGTTTCTAGTGCCATCTGTTGAGACATGTGCTCTAACATTAGCTCCCAGCACTTCCTCTGCCTCCCTCAGCAGAACCCTGCTCTGTTCTGGCCTGCTGCTCCTAACAGTTTAATTTTCTTCTCTCCCTCTCTGCCTACTGAAATACATTATAGGTGGGGATATGACTCTCTCAAAGTCACCAGGGCAGTTACACCCACACTGACCCATACCCACTCCCTAAATCAGACAATATATACACCTTTTGAAGTCATGCCTGTAGGAGTTGAATCAGGAAGCACCCTTCAGCCCTGGAACCATCTTTAAATCAAGGATCATCCAGCATTTCTACACCTTGCCTGGATTTGGCTAGGTTCTTTGTCACTGGGGTTGGCAGAATAGGAAGAGGTTCAGGTGGGATGGAATAATGAGCTTGTGGAGGAGGAGATTTCTGGAGAGAAAAGGCCTAGGGAAGATCACAGACCATCCCAAAAGAGCCACAGTTTGTAAACACTTGTACCTTTCACAACCAGAAGCCAAAATTCCTGATGTCAAACTGTACTCCTGTCCGATTCTGGAAAAGAGTCTCAAGCCGGGTATTTCTGGATCAGCAAGAGTTCACAAGAGAAGGTGTCTAGTTCCAAACCCCTGCCTCTTCAGGAAAACAAATGAATGAACAAAAAAAAAAAAAAAAAACAAGCAGGAGTTCCCATCGTGGCACAGTGGTTAACGAATCCGACTAGAAACCATGAGGTTACGGGTTCGATCCCTGCCCTTGCTCAGTGGGTTAATGATCAGGCATTGCCGTGAGCTGTGGTGTAGGTTGCAGACGTGGCTCAAATCCCGCATTGCTGTGGCTCTGGCGTAGGCTGGCAGCTACAGCTCTGATTCGACCCCTAGCCTGGGAACCTCCGTATGCCACGGGAGCGGCCCAAGAAATGGCAAAAAGACAAAAAAAACAAAAAAAAAAAACAAGCAAACCAACTCCACTGAACTATGATTTTTTTAGCAATATGATATGCGACCAGATGAAATGACCTAGGGTGTATGAATTTGTGTATATATTAACATTTTTATAGATTTTTTTATTTACCTATTTATGTTCCTGCACCCATTTCCAACACACAGATACTCTTGGCTCAGGAACTGAATTGATGCCACTGCTGTACCTCTCCAAGCTCATACATAAAATCCTCTTCCACCAGAGTTATTGTGTCAGAAGAGACTTCATGTTTGCCTTATTAATTCCTTAGCTGCTCTGTAGGACTATATACATGTATTCATTGACTTATTTATCAACAGAGCACATACTTTTCCATATACATATTTAATTTACAAATTTATTTGGATGCCACCTGTGATATTGGGATGTTGTCTGGCAAGAGATTGATCTCAAAACACAGCTCTCAATAAAACTACAGAACAGAGAAATATTCTCTTAAGCCAGGCAGCAACATGTTACTCCGTGAGGTTTTCTTGAGGATACCAACCCTGCTTAATTCATCACACTTGGTATAGATCAGGCCTCCATACCCTGGTGCCAAATTGAAAAGAAAGGCTTGTCTTGAAAGGCAAGAAGGAAAACTCACTCGGTCTCATGAGCGAAAAAACACAGGGGGTCAACACAGATGCCCACACCAATGCCACTGAAGTCCCCCATTCATTCATCAACATAACCCCCTTTCTCCATGTACCTAAAACCCAGATGGACAGGGGCTTAAGAATAGCCAGCTCAGGATACAACACTGATGTGTGTGTCTTGGGGCCTGTCTCTAGAGGAACACAAGGCATGCTGAAACCCAGTGAATGCTTCAAGCATTCTAAACACACTGCCACTCAACCAGGCTGCCAATCCTCCTTCAAACACTGTGCCCTCTGCCTGACATGAGCCATCTTGGAGGAGAGAGTCCCTGGTGCCCAGGAAACACCCAAAAATATTCTGGGTGCTTGCTGTGGGTTCCGCTCAAGATAACATTAGCCCAATGCTGAGAGTGCACTTTTAGAGCCTTGGAGCTCTAACCTGTTAGAGCCTCAGAGCTGCACCTGGGGACAGAAGGTACTCTGGCACCCTCATGTGGACATCTGCTCTAAAAGCCACCTCAGGCTTTCCTCCTCTCTCTGGCTCAGCAGTCCCCAGGGCTGCACAGGTGGGAGGGACAGATGCAGGTTAGGTCTCCTTTCCCCTCTTTCATGAAATACTAAGAAATGCCATTTGAAGTGGGATATTTCACTCACAAATGCTTTCAGAGCCCTGAGGCCAATCTATGCCATGCCTCTCTGTTTAAACCCTCAGCTCTCTACCCACATGTCATGCCAGCCTTCTTCTTTTTTTACATAACCCTGCATTTTTTTTATGAAGATATGTGTGTGGGTATGGAATGATTGATTTTTTCCTGAATTTTTCCACCTGGGATTCCTTTCTTTGTTAAGTCTGGCCTTGTTTTCTTTCTTTGATTTTTTTCTTCTTCTTCTCTTTCTTCTCTCTTTCCTTCATTCTTCCTAAAATTAGTGACCCCACCTGGAGCATGCATGAGGGGTTTGCCCATCAATGTTCTTCAAGACACAGTTGTTACCAAACCCACCCCAGTGAGAAAGGCAGATCTTTGACCCAGAGTGATGAGAGGGATCACAGTGAGATATTTCTATTTATCAATCAATCTACCAGCCTTAAATGCCCAACCTGGCTTTCGGTCATGTCCACATATCAGGTGAATAGAAAGAATGGAAGAAGCTCACATGGAAAGAAAAGGATGGAGTTTCATGAGACCTCATGAGAGACAATGCCCAGTGATTCACACAGCTACTCTCCAAAACATCACCATTTATGCACCTGCCACACAAAATACTCAGGTAGTGTATCCAGATCTCAATACCCAGGTCAGCCTAGCCTTCCAAAATAAACAGCTCAACCAGTGATACCACCCTAAAGCAAACAAAACCAACAATCCAATCAACAAATTCTGAAAAAACCTGAAGAGACCTTTCCCTAAGCCAGATATACAGAGGGTAACAAGCACTGGGAAAATGAACACCATCACTCATTAACAGCGAATTGCAAATCAAAACGAAACTGAGATACTCCCTCACCCTTCTCTGAAGGGCCGTCCTTGGTACATCTTCAAATAAAAAATCCTGGACTGGATGTGGAAATGAAGATGCCATCCTACAGTGAGGGAGTGTAGGTAAATTTGTACAATGACTAAGGAGCACAGGAACTAGGTAATCCTAAACATAAACATAGTATGAACGAATGACCCAGCAAACCCACTCTTGGGCATGTACACTGAAAATGTACTTTTTTTTTGTCTTTTGTTGTTGTTATTGTTGTTGTTGTTGTTGTTGCTATTTCTTGGGCCGCTCCCCGCGGCAGATGGAGGTTCCCAGGCTAGGGGTCGAATCGGAGCTGTAGCCACTGGCCTACGCCAGAGCCACAGCAATGCAGGATCCAAGCCGCGTCTACAACCTACACCACAGCTCACGGCAACGCCGGATCGTTAACCCACTGAGCAAGGGCAGGGACCGAACCCGCAACCTCATGGTTCCTAGTCGGATTCGTTAACCACTGCCGCCACAACGGGAACTCCTGAAAATGTACTTTCAAAAAGTTAAATGTCCAACTATAGTCATGCAGCACTATTCACCATAGCAACACATGGAAACACATTCTATCTCCATGGGAAGATGATTGGATTAGGAAGAAGATGTCCACATACACAAAGGGACAGTACTCAGCCAAAAAAAAGAGAGTGAAGAAAATGCCATTGACAGCCACATAGATGGTAAGAGAAACTCTCATACTAAATGAAATACGTCCAAAAGGGAAAGACAAACCCCTTCCATCTGGACTCTGACAAATGACACTGATGAACCTTCTACAGGAAAGAAATACATGGACTGAAAAACAGATTTAGGGTTGCCAGATTGGAGTGGGAGGCTGTGGGGAGAACTAGGTTTTGGAGGGTCATACATCCAAACTTTTGCCTGTGGAGAGAGTATGCAGAGAGATACTGCTGTTTAGCACAGGGACCTATATTTGGTCATTCTTTTTGGAAGCAAAAGGAGGATAATTTGAGAAAAGTTGTACGTATATCCATGTATGATTGGATTGCTTTGCCATTAACGTGAAATTGAGCCTCACAAATCAGCAATAATCACAAGTAACAATGATGAAAAAAAAAACACCCAACAATAGTTGTGGCTCAGGGTTCATCAGAGAAGGTTTCAGCGTCGAGTCTGCTGCCTCTCAGGAAGAGACAGGCACACTGACCCCAAGGAACCTGGCAAGGTGTCCTAGCCTAATGACATCAGATGAGACCAAATTACCTAGTGTGTATGAATTTATTTCTGTAAAACAATTTTTGTTTACTTTTTTACTTGCCAAGTTATTTTCCTGCACCCATGTGTGGCACACAGATACACTCTGCCCGGGGAATGAATCCACTCCTATGATGGACATCCCCAGGCTTGCACATAAAACCCTCTGCCACCTGAAATATTGGGTCAAGAGAGCCTTTATGATGGCTTTAAATATCCATTCCCTTAGCTTTCTGTAGGAAAAATATATGTCTATATATACAAATATTTACATTTATATATGTATGTATGACTTTATCAGTTCAGCTCACTGTTTTAAATATGTTTGTTTTTATAAATTTATTTGGTGCCCCTGTGACTTTGGGATGATGTCTGGCCAAAGTCTGCTCTGCAAATGCAGCTCTTGCCACAGCCACAGCCTTGACACAGAGAGACTCTCAAGCCCATCAGCCATGAGGGAACTCCCTGACAGCTTGCTGGATGATACCAATCAACCCAGCTTAATTCTTCAATCCTGATTTTAGTCAGGCCTCCATATCCCGGTGCCATACTCAAAAGGTAAGAAAGAGGAGATGGAATTAAGACAGTGAAATAGAAGGACTGGAGCTCAACTTCTCTCCTAAAAACAACAAAATTCACAACTAAAGGCTGAGCAATCTTCAACCAAATGAATTGTAAACCTTAAAAAAGATATCCTACTCCAGAAGAAAAAGAGGAGACCACATCAAGAGGTAAGAGGGGCAGTTACATTATATAAGCAACCCCATACCTCCTGGGTGGGAAACCCCACGGACTAGAAACTAACTGGTTCACAGAGACTCACCTACAGGAGTGAGAGTTCTGAGCCCCACATCAAACTCCCATGTGTGGTGATCTGGCACTGGGAGCAAGAGCCCCTGGAGAATCTGGCATTGAAGGCCAGTGGGGCTTGTGTGCAGGAGCTCCATGGGACTGGGTGAAATGGAGACCCCATTCTTAAAAGGCACACACAGACTTTCATGTGCACTGGGTCCCAGGGCAAAGCAAAGTCTCCATAGGAATCTGGGTCAAAACTGACTGCAGTGCTTGGAAGACCTCCTGGGAAAACAGGGGTGAATATGGCTTGTTGTAAGGGAAGGTCATTGGAAGTAAAGCTCTTGGGAATATTCAGCAGCATGGCCTTTCTCTATAGGTGGCCATTTTGGGAAAATCTGGCCTCACCCATCAGCGCTGAGAAGCCCCAAGGCAAACAACAATCAGGTGACATCACAGCCCAGCCGCTCAGTAAACAGGCTACCTAAAGACCCCCCAGGCACACAGCCGCCTCTAGTTCCATCCAGAGACAAAGCCCCACCCACCAGAGGGATAAGAATAAGCTTCACCTACCAGTGGGTGGGCATCAGTCCCCTTCCCATCAGGAAGCCTACAGCAAGCCCCCATACCAACTTCAACCACAAGGGGGGAAGACCCCAGCAGTAAAAGGCTACAACTTTATTATCTGGAAGAAGGTCACCACACCAAAAATCTATAAAAATGAAAAGACAGAGAACTAGAACTCAGATGAGGAAGAAAGAAAAAATATTAGAAAATCACCTAAGCAATAAGGAAATTCTCAGCCTCCAGGAAAAAAGACTTTAGACTGTTGATGCTGAAGATGATGCAAGACATTGGAAATAAACTGGAGGCAAAATGGATAACTTACAGGAAACACTGAGCAAAGAGATACAAGATATAAAATTTAAACAAGAAGAGATGCAAAATACAATAACTGAAATAAAAAAATCACTAGAGGCAGCTAACAGCAGAATGTCAGAAGAATGAATAAGCGAGGTGGAGGACAGATTAGTGGAAATTACAGATGCAGAACAGAAAAGAGAAAAAAGTTTGAAAACAAATGAAGAAAGTCTCAGAGAACTCTGGGACAATGTTAAATGCACTAACATCTATATTATAGGAGTGCCAGAAGGAGAAGAGAGAGAGAAGGGGACAGAAAAAATATTCCAAGAAATAATAACTGAAAACGTCCCTAACATGGGAAAGGAACCACTCACTCAAATCCAGGAAGCACAATGAGTACCATATAAAATAAAGCCAAGGAGGAATACACCAAGACACATACTAATCAAACTGACCAAAATTAAAGACAAAGAGAAAATCTTGAAAGCAGCTAGGGAAAAGAAACAAATAACATACAAGGGAACCCCGCTAAGGTTATTGGCAGATTTTTCAACAGAAACTCTGCAGGCCAGAAGGGAGTGGCATGATGTACCTACCTAACGTTATGTAAGGAAAAAAACTCCAACCAAGATTACTTTACCCAGGCAGGGCTCTCATTCGATTTGAAGGAGAAATCAAAACCTTCACAGTAAGCAAAAGCTAAGAGAATACAGCAACACTAAACTAGCCTATAACAAATACTAAAGGAACTTCTCTAGGCAGAAAAGAAATAAATATGTAGATGAAAAGCAATTCACTACACACCTATTAGAATGGCCAAAATCCAAAAAGCAGACAACTACCAAACGCTGACAAGGATGTGAAACAACAAGAGCTCTCACCCATTGATGCAGGGAGTGAAAAATGGTACAGCCTCTTGGGCAGACAAGTTTGGCATTTTCTTACAACACTAAACCTACTCTCACAATACTATCCAGCAACTGTACTCATTATTTACCCAAAAGAACTGAAAACTTATGTTCATACAAAAACCTGCACATGAATGTTTATAGCAGCTTTACTTGTAGCTGCCAAAATGTGGAAGTAACCTATATATCCTTCAGTAGGCAAATGGATAAACAGTGGACCATCTAGACTATGGATTATTACTCATCACTCAAAAGCCATGAAAAGACACTGAGGAACGTTAAAGACATACTACTAAATGAAAGAAGCCAACTGAAAAGTCTACATACATGAATTATGTGATTCTAACTCTATGATATTCTGGAAAAGGTAAAACTATGGAGGTGGAAAAAGTTCAATAGTTGCTAGGGGCTGGAAGGAAGGATGAACAGACAGAAACTTCTGCAATCCTACAAAGCTGGATACATGTCATCACACATTTGTGAATACCCACAGAATGTATACCAAGAGTGAACCCTCATGTAAATTATGGGCTTTGAGGGATAATGACATGTCAAAACAGGCTTATGAAATGTACCACTGTGACAGGAGATGTTGACAGAGGGGGAGATGTGTGTGTGTGGGTGCGGAAGGTACATGTATTTTTTTTTTTCTTTTCTTTCTTTCTTTTTTTTTTTAGGGCCACACTTGCAGCATGGGGGTGCCAAGGCCAGGGGTCAAATCAGAGCTACAGCTGCCAGCCTAAACCACAGCCACAGCAACTTGGAGTCTGAGCCACGGCTGTGACTTACACCACAGCTCATGGCAATGCCCAGATCCTTAACCCACTGAGCGAGGCCAGGGATCAAACCTGAAACCTCCTGGTTCCTAGTCGGATTTATTTCCCCTGCACCATGATGGGAACTCCAGAACTCTGTACTTTCTTCTCAATCATGCTGTGAACCTAATAAAATAAAGCCTATTTAAAAGAAAGAAGGAGGAGCTCCCGTCGTGGCGCAGTGGTTAACGAATCCGACTAGGAACCATGAGGTTGCGGGTTCGGTCCCTGCCCTTGCTCAGTGGGTTAACGATCCGGCGTTGCCGTGAGCTGTGGTGTAGGTCGCAGACACGGCTCGGATCCTGCATTGCTGTGGCTCTGGCGTAGGCCAGTGGCTACAGCTCCGATTCGACCCCTAGCCTGGGAACCTCCATATGCCGCGGGAGCGGCCCAGGAAATAGCAAAAAGACCAACAAAACAAAAAAAAAAAAAAAAAAAAAGAAGGAAAGAGAAAGAAAGGAAGGAAGACTAGTACATACTGTAAAAGAAATGTTTGTAAAAGTTAAACTGGATCTTTAACCCACTGAGGGAGGCCAGGGATCAAAACTGCATTCTCACAGACACTATGTCAGGAGCCAAAATGGGAACTCCCTAAACCAATTTTTTTAACTTAAGATAGTTGTAGCTTCATGGTTTAAAGATATATTACCAAAGATCTCTTGCACTGCTTACTGTTCCTCCAGCAGTAACATCTTGCAAAATTATAGTACAGTATCACAAGATATTGATATCAATAGAGTCAAGATACAAAACAAATCCCTCATTGCTGTTTTACAGCCATATGCAACTCTCTCCTGTTCCCCTCAATTCTTCTTTAACCCCTAGCAACCACTAATCTGTTACCATTTTTATACTTTTGACTTCTCAAGAATATTATGTAAATAAAATCATACAATATGTAACTTTTGGGATTGGCTGGTTTCACCCAGGATAGTTTCCTGGAGATTCATCCTGATGTAAAACCTTTTAACTGGTCATGAAACAGAATTACAACTTCATAAACAAAGACCTTGGTTTCACTGATGATTCACACTAAGGCAAAGGGCATGAGAAAATGAAACTTCACTATGCTCTGTTATCTACAAGTATTCTTTCTTTTTCTTTCTTTTTTCTTTTTTTCTTTTTTTTTCTTTTTTGCTTTCTAGAGCTGCACCTGCAGCATATGGAAGTTCCCAGGATAGGGGTCAAATCTGAGTTACAGCTGCCATCCTACACTACAGCTGCAGCAGAGCCAGATTCAAGCCACATCTTTGACCTACACCACAGCTCATGGCAACATCTGATCCTTAACCCACTGAGTGAGGCCAGGGATCAAACCCACATCCTAGTCAGGTTCACTAACCACTGCACCATGATGGGAATTC
Organism: Phacochoerus africanus; assembly: GCF_016906955.1. NCBI lineage: Eukaryota > Metazoa > Chordata > Mammalia > Artiodactyla > Suidae > Phacochoerus > Phacochoerus africanus. The sequence goes on from NW_025927361.1 coordinate 18,200, forward strand.
CCTCATATTCTTTATAACAGTTTTCTGACACTTTAAAGACATGAAGACATTCTCACAGTCAAATTGTTTTACACATTGGAATTAGACAACTTTATGCTTGTATGGCCATGAAGGTTTGTGAAACTTACCTCCAAAAGACATGGCTAGCTAATTTAAGATACTTCAAAATCATTCTTATTATTATTATCCATTCAGATGGATATGAATTAACAATGAACTTCCTGAGTTTTTTTACTTAGAAATAAGCCTTTGCTCTCTTACACTACAAACAAATAGACAAACAAAACCCAATGAAATTGCTATCTGAAACAGCAAACCTCATGTAGAATTTAAACCACTGTAGAGAAGAAACACCCATCTGTCAGCCCCAAAATCTTGAAAACCATAAGGTGACTTGTTTTTCAAAGTTTTCCTGCAAAGCATCTAGTATCATTTATAAGCACTTCTAATACCCTCTATACTTGGCAACAGAGTCTCATCACTGAATAACTATTCAGAAAGGAAATGCAAAGTTCTGACCAGAAAATTGACTTTCTACTCCTTAGCATTTTTAAAAGCAGAAACCCAATATGCTCATCTCACATTAGCAAGCCTACAACACAAAGATCAAGCTACAAATAATGAAGAGGTCTGTGACCTGTTGCCAGGTTTATAAAATAAGAGGCCTAAAATTCATCCATCATTTAAGCTGATCCGCAGCACTCTTATAAGCAATACAATTTGTTAAGGAAATCAAAACTCATTAGTCACTAGACATAAGATAACCAGATAAAACTGGGTATCTTACTCTGTTACATTTCTAATTTTGAGAGAGAGAGAAAGAAAGAGAATAGGGGTAGGGATAGAAGAAAAGAAGAAAGGAGGGAAGGATAGAGGAAACTTAACTATGCAGTTCCTTCAAAGATTTGTACAGGTTAATAAACTAAGGAGAAAAGTAACAATATTTAAAAAAAAAAAAGAAAGGCAAGAAAGAAATTTCCCTAAGCCCCATGGGTGAAAAACCACAGGGATTAACCAACTGCTCACCCTCATGCTATCAAAGTCCCCCATTTATTCATCAGCACCACCCTCTTTCTCCACTTACCTAAATGCCATAAGGTCAGGGACTTGGAAAAGGCCTACTAAGGATATGACACTGATGCTGGGTGGGTCTTGGCTCCTGCCTCTGAGGAACGCAAGATGGGCCAAATCCCAGTAATGACTCCAAGCATTCAAGATTCCTGATGTCTAAGAAACAATCGATAATCATTGGGGTGCTTTCTGTGGGAATCGTTCAAGACCCCATCATCCCCAATGCTGAGCCAGCACTTTTAGAGCCTTGGCGCTCTAACCTGTTAGAACCTCAGAGCTGCACCTGGGGACAGAACGTACTCTGGCGCCCTCATGTGGACATCTGATCTAAAAGCCGCTGAGGCTTTCCTCCTCTATCTGCCAGGGGGCTGCACTGGCAGGGGTCAAGATGTGGGTTAGGTCTCCTTTCCCCGCTTTCACGAAATACCAAGAAGTGAATTTTAAAGTGGGCTATTTCACTGTTAAAGCCTTTCAGAGCCCTGAGGCCAACCTATGCCATGCCTCACTTTTTAAAACCTCAGCTCCTTACCCATCATGTCATGCCAGTCTTCTTCCTTTTTTATATGACCTTGACTTATGTGTTCATGAAGATAGGGGTGTAGGTATGGAATGATTGATTTTTCCTTAATTTTCCACCTGGGATTCCTTTCTTTGTTAAGTCTGGCCTCGTTCTTTCTTCTTTTTCTTTCTTTCTTCTTTCTTTTCCTTTCTTCTTCCTTCTTCCTCTTTCTTTCTTCTTCTTCTTCCTTCTTCCTTCTTCCTTCTTCTCTTCCTTCTTCTTCTTCTCTCTTTCTCTCTTCCTTCATTCTTCCTAAAATTATTGACCCCACCTGGAGCATGCATGAGTGGTTTGCTCATCAATGTTTTTCAAGACACAGTGGTTACTAAACCCACCCAGTGAGAAAGGCAGATCTTTGACCCAGGGGGCCAAAATGGATCTCTTTCTTTATATCAACCAAACTACTGGCCTTTAATGCCCACAGGGCTTTAGGTCCTGTATCCATATCAGGTGCACAGAAAGAAGAGAAGAGGCTCCCACAGAAAGAAAAGGATGGAGTTTCATGAGACCTCATGAGAGAAAATGCCCAGCGATTTGCACAGCTACTCTCCAAATTATCACTGTTTATGTACATGCCATGCACAACACTCAGGCATTGTTTCTGTATCCCAATACTGAGGTTAGGCTAGGCTTC
>NW_025927362.1:0-23597 GCF_016906955.1 Phacochoerus africanus
TTGTAGGCTCTTGCTTTTTTTTTTTTTTTTTTCATTCAAATTTTCACCCTATATCTTTTGATTGGAATATTTATTCCATTGACTTTTTAAGGTAACTATTGATAAATATGTATTTATTATTTATTGCCATTTAAATCCTTGTTTTCCAGTTGACTCTTTCTCTTTGTTCCTTTCTTTCTTTCTTCTTTGATTGGATGATTTTCTTTTGTTATGCTTATGTCCTCTTCTTTTTCAATTTGTGTGAATGTAATGTTTGGTTTTTATTTGTTGTTGCCCTGTTTTTCATGTATATTAACACCTTCCTATATCTGCTTGCTTTAGCCTGATATTCATATAGGCTCAAACCCATTCTAAAATAGAGTATAGATTAATTTACATTTCTTCCTCACATTGTATGATTTTGAAGTCCTTTTTTAACATCTTCATATTTGCCCTCTCAGTAGTGCTAGTCCCATCCTGATTCCTCCTGATTCTCTCTCTTTTTTTCCTTTTGTTCTACCCAGTTATCTGGAGGATTTCTTGTCATTTTTGGAGGTTTAAGGTCTTCTGCCAGTGTTTGGTCTTTGTTTATGTGAATCATTCTACACATAGGTGAGATTTTTTTTTATGTGTTTGTGGGAAAAGGTGATTGCTCTCTTACTTCTCCACTATCTCGATCCCTCCAAGATCTATTTTTTAAAATTTAAACTATAGAAATTAAAGCTCGAGAATAATCTTTTGGATTGTTGAGCAATTGCTGAAGATTTTCAATTTGGAGAAAATCCTCCTTCAAGATAATATCTAGAGGAAACGTGAGAATGCTCAAATGTCAAAGAAGGACATTAATTAAGGATATGTTGAAAAATATTGCTAAACCAACATGTTTATCTCACTTTGCCCTTGCGATGGGGGCATTGCCTATAGAGGTGCCATGGGAAACTGTTATTGATGACATATTTTTGCAGGTACCTTTTTTATAACACCTTCCCTCCCTCCCTTCTTTCCTTCCTCCCTTCTTACACATTTATATCCCACTTCATTCCACAAAACATGTGTGAGAGAGAAATTTCTATGGATAAATTTAAAAATTATGAGGACTTTCCATATTTTTAAACATATTATGGACCTTCCACACTGTTTTGCATGGTCATTGCATCCATTTACTTTCCCACCAACAACATAAACTATCCATATTTTTGACCATTGGCAATACTTCTTAACTCTTGTTTGAGAATAGCCATTCCCTCAGGTATAAGACTTTGATTTGATCTCATTGTGGTTTTGACTTGAATTTCCATTGTGATTAGTGATGTTGAGCACAATATCATGTACCTGTTGACTATTTGAATATCCTTTTGAAAAATACCTCCAGTTCCTCTGCCCATTTTAAAATAAGATTTTTTGTTTGCTATTAAGTCCTATAACTTCTTTATATCTTTTGTATATTAACTCCTTATTAGATATATGTTTTGCCAATATTTTCTTTCATTTCATAGGTTGCCTTTTTATTTTTTCACTGGTCTTTTTTTCTGTTCAGAAGGACATTTTTAGTTTCATGTAGTATCTTCTGTTTACTTTTTGTGCATTTGCCTTTGCTGTTTGCTCTTTTTGTTCACTTGCCTTTGTTAAGTGTCAAATTAAAAAAAAAAATTGCAAAGACCAAGGTCAAGTAATTTACTTCATATATTTTCTTCCAGGTTATTTTGGTTTCATGTCTCAAATTAAGTATTTTGTGCATTTTTACTTGATTTTTGTCAGTGAAGTAAGATAGGGGCCCAGTTTCTGTCTTTTGCATAGAGCTCTCCAGTTTTCCTACCACTGTTTTTTAAAAGGACCATTCTTCCCCATTATATACTCTTGGATCTTTGTCAAAAACTAATTAACCATATATGTATGGATTTATTTGTTGCCTATCTATTCCATCTCATTAATATATGTCTATTTCTATGCAAATGCAATACTGTTTTGATTACTAAAGCATTGTAGGATTGTTTGAAATTATGAGATGCCTCCAGTATTTGCTCTTCTTCCTCAAGATTTTTAAGAAGTAAATTGTTGGTAGTGTTGCATATTTTTATATATAATGATTTTTATTTTTCTCCATTATCGCTGGTTTACAGTGTTCTGTCAATTTTCCACTGTACAGCATGGTGATCCAGTTACACATACATGTATACATTCTTTTTCCTCCCATTATCATGCTCCATCATAAGTGACCAGACATAGTTCCCAGTGTTACACAGTGGGATATCATTGCTAATCCATTCCAAAGGCAATAGCCTACATCTATCACCCCAAGCACCACATCCATCCCACTCCCTCCCCCTAAATTTAAAGAATTAATCAAAGTATTATTAATTTAGTATATCATATGAGTTTTAGGTATGCAGCAAAGTGATTCACATATATATTCCTTTCCAGATTTTTTTTTCCTTATAGGTTATTACAAAGCATTGAGTATACTTCCCTGTACTATAAAGTAGTTCCATGTTGGTTATCTATTTTATGTATAGCAGTGTGTATATGTTAATAACAACATCCTGATTTATCCCTCTCCCCACCTCCTTTTCCCATTCAGTAACCATAAGTTTGTTTTCTAAGTCTGTGAGTCTTTTTCTGTTTTGGAAATAAATTTGTATATAAATATGTTTTAGATTTACCATAAAAGCAATATCACGTGATATTGCTTTCTCTGGTTTACTTCACATAGCAAAGTAAAGGTGAAGTTTTGGTCTATCCATGGTGACATAGTGATAAAAATGGTATTGTTTCATCTTTTTAATGGCTGAGTAATATTCCATATATAGAGGAATGTATATATTATGTTATTTATATTATATTATATATTAATGTATATAAATATATATAGAATATATTTATATTTATAAATGTATATTAAATATTTAATACATAAATTATAATATGCTAAATATATTTAATATTATATTTTGTATATAAAATTATATATATTTTATTATATTACTTATATCTTTATATAGGACTATATTATATTATGTTATAATATTTATATTATTATATTAAATATATTATTTATATCATTATATTATATATATTAAATGTATATTAAATATTATACCACATATTCTTTATCGATTCTTCTGTCAACGGACACATGTTAATTCACTGTCTTTATTATAAATAGAGTTGCAATGAACATTGGGGTACATCTTCTTTTTGAATTATGGCTTTTCTCTATGCCAAGGAATGGGATATGTAGGTGATACAAAAACTTTATTTTTAGTTTTTTGAGGAACCTCCATGCTGTTATTCATAGTGTCTATACCAATTTCTTGCCATCAGTATAGGAGAGCTCCTTTTTCTTCACACTCTCCAGCATTAAATACTTGTAAATTTTTTGATGATGGTTATTCTATTCTGAACAGCTCTTCTGACCAGTGGGAGGTAATACCTCGTAGTTCTGATTTGGGTCCCTGTAATAATTAGCAATGTTGAGCATATTGTCATGTGATTTTGGGCCATCTGTCTGTCTTCTTTGCATAAATGTCTATTTAGAGCTTCTGCCCATTTTTTACTGGGTTTTTGATTTTCTTTTGTTATTGCACTGTATAAATCACTTGCATATTTTGGAGATTAATCCCTTGTCTATTGCATCATTTGCAAATATTTTCTCCCATTCTGCTAGTTGTCTTTTAATTTTGTTTATGGCTTTCTTTTCTGCAAAAAAACTTTTAAGTTTAATTAAGTCATATTTGTTTATTTTTGTTTTTATTTTCATTACTATAGGAGGTGGACCAAAAAGATATTGTTGTGATTTATATCAAAGAGTGTTCTGCCTATATTTTCCTCTAAGAGATTTATAGTATCTGGTCTAATGTTTAGGTCTTTAATCCATTTTGGGTTTATGTTTCTGTATGGTGTAAAATAATGTTTTATTTCATTGATTTATATGCGGCTGTCCAGTTGTCTTAGCACCACTTGTTGAAGAGACTATCTTTCTAAAATTGTACAGTCTCCTGTCATTTGTCATAGATTTGTTGACCATAGGTGCTTGGGTTTATTTCTGGGCTTTCTACACTGTTCCACTGACCAACATTTCTGTTTCAGTGCCAGTATCATACTGTTTTGATGGTTATAGCATAGTAGTAGAGACTGAAGTCAGGAGACACTTCCAAGTTTCTTTCCCAAATTGCTTTGACTACTTGGTGTCTTGTGTTTCCATATGAATTAAAATATATTTGTTCTAGTTCTGTGAAAAATGCCAATTGTTTTAATGGGGATTGCACCACATCTGTAGATTGCCTTGGGTAGCATAGCTATTTTGATGGTATTTATTCTTCCAATCCAATATTATGGTATATCTTTTTTATTTCTTCTGTGTCATCTTTTTTCTCATTACTCAATGAATTTATTACATTTGTAGTTGTATAATGATCATCAAAATCCAATTTTATAGGATTTCCATCCCACAACCCAAGCACATCCCCCCACCCCCCAAACTGTCTCCTTTGGAAACCATAAGTTTTTCAAAGTCTGTGAGTCAGTATCTATTCTGCAAAGAAGTTCAGTCTGTCCTTTTTTCAGATTCCACATGTCAGTGAAAGCATTGGAGGTTGGTGTCTCATTGTATGGCTGACTTCACGTAGCATGATAATTTCTAGGTCCATCCATGTTGCTAAAAACGCTGGTATTTCGTTCCTTTGAATGGCTGAGTAATATTCCATTGTGTATATGTACCACATCTTCTGGATCCATGCTTCTGTCAGCGGACATTTAGGTTGTTTCCATGTCTTGGCTATTGTGAAGAGTGCTGCAATGAACATTGGAGTACATGTGCCTTTGCGAGTCATGGTTTTCTCTGGAGAGATGCCCAGGAGTGGGATTGCTGGGTCAAATGGTAGCTCTATGTTTGGTTTTCTGAGGCATCTCCATACTGTTTTCCACAGTGGTTGCACCAACTTACAATCCCACCAAAAGTGTACTAGGGTTCCCTTTCCTCCACACCCTCGCCAGCACTTATTGTTTGTAGACTTTTGGATGATGGCCATTCTGGCTGGGGTAAGGTGGTACCTCATTGTGGTTTTGATTTGCATTTCTCTAATAATGAGTGATGCTGAACATCTTTGCATGTGTTTTGTGGCCATCTGTATGTCTTCTTTGGAGAACTGTCTGTTTAGATCTTCTGCCCATTTATTGATGGGGCTGTTTGTTTTGTTGGTGTGGAGCTGCAGAAGGTGTTTATAAATTTTGGAGATTAATCCAATGTCAGTCAATTCACTTGCAAAGATTTTCTCCCATTCTGTGGGTAGTCTTTTCATTTTGTTTAGGGTTTCCTTTGCTGTGCAGAAACTTTGAAGTGTGATTAGGTCCCATTTGTTTATTTTTGTTTTTGTTGTCAATACTCTGAGAGGTGGATCTGAGAAGACGTTCCTCTCATTTACATCAGAGAGTGTTTGGCCTGTGTTTTCCTCTAAGCGTTTTATAGTGTCTGGTCTTATATCTAGGTCTTTAATCCCTTTGGAGTTTATTTTTGTGTATGGTGTTAGGGAGTGCTCTGATTTCATTCTTTTCCATGTGACTGTCCAGTTTTCCCAGCACCACTTATCGAACAAGCTGTCCTTTCTCCATTGTATATTCTTGCCTCCTTTGTCATAGCCTAGTTGGCTGTAGTTGTGTGGGTTTAATTCTGGGCTTCCTCTCCTGTTCCACTGATCTATAGTTCTGTCTTTGTGCCAGTCCCATATGGTTTTGATGATTGCTGCTTTGTAGTATAGTCTGAAGTCTGGGAGCCTGATTCCTCCAGCTCCATTTTTCTTTTTCAGGATGTCTTTGGTGATTCTGGGCCTTTTGTGCTTCCAAATAAACTTTAAATTATCTTGCTCCAGTTCTGTGAAAAATGTCCTTGGTAATTTGATAGGGCTTGCACTGAATCTGTAGATTGCCTTAGGCAGTATAGTCATTTTGATAATATTGACTCTTCCAGTCCAAGAGCATGGTACATCTTTCCATGTATTTGTGTCATCTTTGATTTCTTTCATCAGTGTCTTATAGTTTTCAGAGCACAGGTCTTTTGTCCCTTTAGGTGGGTTTACTCCTAGATATTTTATTCTTTTGGATGTGGTGGTAAATGGGATTGCTTCCCTAATTTCTCTTTCTGGTCTTTCATTGTTGGTGTGTAGAAATGCAGTCGATTTCTGTGTATTAAGTTTGTATCTTGCGACTTTGCCAAATTCGTGGATGAGTTCTAACAGTTTTCTGATAGAGTCTTTCAGATTCTAGGTACAGTATCATGTCATCTGCAAATAATGATAGTTTTACTTCTTCCTTTCCAATTTGGATTCCTTTTTATCTCTTTCACTTCTCTGATTGCTGTGGTGCTTTCATGTTTTTTCATTTGGTTTTCTGTCTGCTGTCCTTATTGGGTTATTTATATTATTCTCTTCCACATCACTTATTTGCTCCTCTACTTTATTCATTCTGGTCTTTATAGCCTTTAGCTCTGTTTGTATCTCTGAAAATGAATTTTCTATTTTTTTGGCTCCTCCTTTTATTTTCTTGTTCCTTTCTAAAGGAATCTGCATTACTGTCATATCCTCTCTTAATTCCTTCAGTATTTTCACTATCTCCCTTTTGAACTCAAAGTCTGTCAGACCTCAGAAGTCTGTTTCATTGTTGACTGCTTTAGGTGAATTCTCCTGTTGCTTTAACTGGGAATCATTTCTGAGCTTCATTTTGCTTGTGTTTTTCTTTTTCTGTGAGTTTGGGGAAGCCAAAACTTAGTCTTGTAAGGCTACTTCTATGCAGAGGAACCCCTTTGCATTTTTGGGGATGTTGCTATTTATTTTTAGTGTGGGAGTTTGAATATTTTCTGTCTCTTTCCTCAGTGTGAACAGGCTGTTATCTCCAGAATGCTAAGTGTGTTTTCAGGGAGAAGGAGGCAATGGGTAGGGCCAGCAGTCAGTGCCTGGTCATTGGTCTCTCAACAGAAACAAATACCTGCAGGTAGGTGGCACAGGCTACTTCTATTTGCAGGGCCCTGGGTAATGGTAATGAGCTCAAGGAGGATTGGCAAGGTGAACAGAGTGTTTGGCAGAAGAAGCAGCAGGGTGTGTGAGTTCCCGGGTGTGTGAGTTCCCAGGGTTGTGAGGGCAACAACAGCTTGTGTTGGATTGTAACACCCTCCTCTGAGGTGATTGGAACCACAGGTTGTACCTATCCAGGGACCCTAGTGGGAGTGGGCTTTGGCTGAGCATCAATAATAAATGGTGTTTTACCCCTGCCAAGCATCAGTAATAAATGGTGTTTTCTCCCTAGACCATGCATGAAGTGATCCATCTCACTTAGCCCACATAGGAGGTGCTGCACAGGTGCTCCTAGTTGCAGGATCCTGGAAAGTGACAGAGATCTGGCATATGGGTACTGCCTGTAACATATAGCAGTGGCAGCAGCAGGGCTGGTGTGTTCCCAAGCGTGCAAGAGCACCAACAGGAGGTGTTCAGTCACAATGCTCCCCTCTGTGGTGCCCTTGTAGTGAATGGGGCTGCAAGTTGTGCCTGTTCACTGACCCCTAGTGGTGTTGGGGTACTGCCACCTCTGGTGCCAGAGATAACTGTGGTGGTTTGCCCCCACGACCTGTAGATCATGCAAGAATTACCTCATCCTACTTTGCCCCCACAGGAGGTGCTGCACAAGCTGCTCTTAGTTGCAGGTTCCTGGAAAGGGAAAGTGATCAAGCATCTGGGCACTGCCCAGAACATTTGGCAGTGGCAGCTGCAGGGAGGTTGTGCTCCCAGGGGAGTGAGAGCAACATCATGTGGTATTCCTTCATAATTTTCTTCTCTGTGGTGCCCTCTGAGTTGGCTGGGGCTACAAGCAATTTTTGTTCAGGTATCCACAGTGGCGGTGGGCCACATCCACCTCTGGAATCAGGGATAAATGTGGTGGTTTGCTCCCACAAACTGCAGGCCATGCAAGAGGCATCCTGTCCCACTTAGACCATCCAGGAGGTGCTGCACCAGCTGCTCCTAGTCGTACGGCAGTGACCAAGTGTTCGGGTTCTGGCCCAGAGCATTTGTGGCAGCTGCAGGGATGGTGTGTTCCCAGGGGAGTGAGCGCAACATCATATGGTACTTGGTAGGCACTGTGTTAAATTTAGCCCCATGATGCCCTTAGCCCACTCTAGAGATGCCTGGCCACTGGTAGCCTGCACAAGAAGTGCCCAATCTCTCAAATGTGAGCAGGAGGCTTCTCTCTGTCAGCAGCCAGTGCCAGAGATATCTGGTCCACCACTGGTTAGCAAGTGGCTTCTGGCCACATGTGGGCTGCACTGGAGATGCCTGGTCCACTGATGGCTAGCAACCAGCTTCTTGTGGCCAGAGATACCTGGTCCACAGTGGGCTAAGAATCAGGTTCTGGCTGTGGGGGTGGGGCTGTGCCAGTGCCTCTTTGCCCTCTGTGAACCCACAGGTGCACGGCACACTCAGGCACAAGGAGTTTCCAATGGCAGCCCACCCCTCCTCTCATCCTCTCCAACAATGGCACCTTGCCACTACTGCAGGTCTGGACCTTCTCCCAGGTTCCCTCTGCTGTGGCTTTCCACTCCCCAGCCCTTAGCATGCCATTCTCCCACCCATGGCACACTGGTCCTTATCCCCTTAACCTGTCTCCACACTGCCTACCCAAGCCCCCTCCCAGGGACTGACCTCCAGAGGCGAAGTCTCAGCATCCAGCCCCCATCCAAGCATCTCAGGCTGTGATGTCTGTGCCAGTGTTTCAGATGATCCATGCATCTCACCCTGCCATTCTGTTCTCAGACCTGCTACTGCATTTTTCTCAGTGACTTTGTGGTCCCCCACACTTGGTTTATCTTTCCATCAGTTAGGTGGCTTCCCAGGGTATGGGTTCTTTTTTCCTTCAGAGCTCCCTCTCTGGAATGCTAGTGCAGTCCTTATTCCTTTTCTCTTTCTCTCTTTTTTCTTTTGTTCTACCCAGTTATGTCAAGAGTTTCTTGCACTTTTTGGAGGTTTGTGTTCTTCTGCCAGAATTCAGTTGATGTTCTGTGTGAGTCACTTTACACGTAGATGTGTTTTTTTGATGTGTTTGTGGGATAAGGTGAGCACAACCTCTTACTCCTCCACCATGTTGCTCTGACCCCCTCAACAAAATTTTAGTCAACCAAATCCAACCACATATAAAAAAGATCATACATCACAATGAAGTGGGATTCATCTCATGTTCACAAGGATGATTCAACATATGCAAATCAATTAATGTCATACATCATATTAACCAAAGAAAAGTCAAATTCACATGATCATCTCAATATATGCAGAAAAGCACTTGAAAAAGTCCAACATCCATTCATGATAAAAACTCTTACCAAAGTGGGTATAGAAGGGCCATACCTTAACATAACCAAAGCCATTTATAACAAACCCACAGTAAGTATAATACCCAATGGAGAAAAGCTGACAAACTTCCTGCTAAATTCTGTAACAAGTCAAGAAAGCCACTCTCACCATTGTTTTTCAATGTATTATTGGAAGTCCTAGCCACAACAGTAAGAAAAACAAAAGAAATAAAATGTATTCAAATCAGAAGAGAAGAGGTAAAACTGTCACTGTATGCAGATGATATGATACTAGATATAGAAAACCCTAAGGTTTCCACTCAAAAACTGCTTGAACTGATCAAGGAATTCAGCAAAATAACAGGATACAAGATTAAAATTCAGAAATCAGTTGCCTTTCTGTATACTAACAATGAAATATTAGAAAAGGAATATAAAAATACAACATCTTTTAAAACTTCACCCCCCCAAAAAAAACACCTAGGAATATACCTGACCAAGGAGGTGGAAGACTTATATGCTGAGAACTATAAAATATTCATCAAGGAAAATAAACAGGATTCAAAAAAAATGGAAAGATTCCATGTTCCTGCTTTGGAAGAATTAACGTTGTAAAGGTGGTCATACTCTCCAAAGAAATCTACAGATTCTATAGAATCTCTATCATATTACCCATGACATTTTTCACAGAACTAGAACAAAGAATCCAAAAACTTATGTGGAACCATAAAAGACCCAGAATTTCCAAAGAAAAAGTGAGGAACAAAAACCAAGGAGGAGGCATAACTCCCCCAGGCAATGTTACAAAACCATAGTAATTAAGACAGTGTGGTATTAGTACCAAAACAGACATAGGGATCAATGGAACACCATAGAGAACCCCAAAATAACCACAGTCACCTATGGTCAATTAATCTTACAAAAATGAGGCAAGAATATAAAATGGGAGAAAGACAGTCTCTTCAGCAATTGGTGCTGGGAAAACTCAATAGCTGCATGTAAATCAATGAAACTAGAACACACCCTCATGCCATGCATAAACATAAACTCAAAATGGCTTAAAGATTTACATGTAAGATAAGACACCATCAAACTACTAAAAAAGAACATAGGCAAGAGCATCTTCTTACATCAACCATACAAATGTTTTCTTAGGTCAATCTCCCAAGGTAACAGAAATAAAAGCAAAAATAAGCCAATAGTACCTAATCAAACTGACAAGTTTTGCAAAGCAAAAGAAACCATTTTAAAAAAAGACAACATAAGAAATAGGAGAAAATAATTTCAAATGATGCAACTGACAAGGTCTTCACCTCTAAAATATACACACAATTTATATAACTCAACAGCAAAAAAAAAATCCTAATTGAAAAATGGGCAAAAGATCTGAATAGATATTTCTCCAAAGAATATATACAGATAGCCAACAAGCACATGAAAAAAAAAGTGCTCATCATCACCGATTATTAGAGAAATGCAACTCAAAACTGCAATGAGGTACCACCTCACACCTGTCAGAATTGTCATTATTAACAAGTCCACAAATAGAAAATGCTGGAGGGGGTGTGGAGAAAACAACCCTCCTGTATTGTTGGTGGGAATGTAAATTGGTATAACCACTATAGAAAACAATATGGAGGTACCTCAGAAAGCTAAATATAGAACTATCGTATGAGCCAGAAATCCCTCTCCTGGGCTTACAATCAGACAAAACTTTCAGTGAAAAAGACACATGAACCTGTATGTTCACTGCAGCACTATTCACAATAGACAAGACATGGAAACAACCTAAATGTACATTGACAGATGAATGGTTTAAGAAAATGTGGTATGTATACACAATGGAATACTACTCGGCCATAAAAAAGAAAAAAATAATGCCATTTGCAGCAATATGGATGGAACTAAAGATTCTCATCCTGAGTGAAGTAAGTCAGAAAGAGAAAGACAAATACCATATGATATCACATATCCAGAATCTAGTATGTGGCACAAATGAACACTTCCACAGAAAGAAAATCATGGACTTGGAGAATAGAATTATGGTTGCCAAGGGGGAGGAAGAGGGAGTGGTTGGCCTAGGAATTTGGGGTTAATAAATGCAAACTATGGCATTTGGAGTGGATAAGCAATGAGATCCTGCTGTATAGCACAGGGAACTCTATCCAGTTACTTGTGATGGGACGTGAAGGATATTGTGAGAAAAAGAATGTATGTCTATATTTCTGACTGGGTCATTTTGCTGTACAGTAGAAATTGACAGAACACTGTAAATCAACTATAATGGAAAAATTAAAAATCAAAATAAAGAAATAAAAATAAGCAAAAATCTATAGGCAAGAGAAAATCACAATAGAAAAGACAAATATATAAAGGATTAAACAAATAAGGCAAAGCATAGATTTAAAAAAACAGTAACAAAAAGTAAAATAGATTATAACTGCAAATTACAGATAAAGAATAAGTGTAAAAATGTAAACTTTGTCAAAAACAGAAAATATTTGAGAGAGAGTTAAAAAAATATCTTTCAGAATGTGTTTGAAATCACATGACTATTGGTCTATGGAAAACAGATACAGTTATGCATCAACATACTTGAAAACAAGGATAACCACAAATCAAAAACATACAATAGATTTATAGAAACCAAAAAGAAAGGAATTCAAGGATTATAAAGATGAAAACCATCAAACGACAAAAGGAAAAACAAAAAAAGAGGAAATGAAAAAATGACTATGAAATTAAATGGAAAATATGGTTTGAAATGGAAATAAATACATCCCTACAAATAATTATTTTATTATTTTTTAATCTTTAAAAATTTTATTGGAGCATATTTGACTTACAATGTTGTATTAGTTTCAGTTGTACAACAAAGTGCATCAGTTATATTAAAAAATATATATCCACTCATTTCTTCCATATAGGTTATTACAAACTAGTGAGTAGATTTTCCTGTGTTATATAGTAGGTTCTTCTTAATCTTTTGTTTTTTTACTGTGGTGTGTGTGTTATTTCCACCCTCCCAATTCCTCTCTCCCCCAGGTGGTTTCCCCTATAGCAACTATAGGGTCTGTTTTGAAATCTGAGTTTGTTCCTGTTTTACAAATATGTTCTTTTGTATCATTTGTATTATATTCCACATGTAAATGATATCATATGGTCAAGTAATCTATGATAAAGTAGGCAAAAAATACAGTGGACGAAAAACAGTCTCTTCAACGCATAGTGTTGGGAAAATTGGACAACTACATGTCTAAAAGAATGAAACTAGAACATTCTCTAATATTATATACAAAAATAAACTCTAAATGCATTAAGGACCTAAACTTAAGGCCAGGTACCATAAACTTCTTAGAGGAAAACCAGCAGGACACACATTGACATAAATCACAGCAATATCTTATTTGATCCAACTCCTAGAATAATGAAAATAAAAACAAAAAATACACCAATGGAAGCTAATGAAATTTAAAAGTTTTGCAGAACAAAGGAAATCATAAAACAATGAAAAGACAGAACAGAGAATGGGAGAAAATCTTTGAAAACAAAGCAAATGACAAGGGATTGACCTCCAAAATATACAAACGCCTTTTGGAGATTTATATATTAAAAAACCCAAAACACAATCAATCAAAAAATTAACATGAGAGTTCTGTTGTGGCTCAGTGGAAATGAATCTGACTAGCATCCATGGGAACACAGGTTTGAACCCTGACCTTGCTCAGTGGGTTAAGAATCTGGCATTGCTATGAGCTTTGGTGCATGTTGCAGACACAGCTTGGATCTGGTGTTGCTGTGTCTGTGGCATAGGCCAACAGCTACAGCTCTGATTCAACCCATAGCCTAGGAACCTCCATATGCTGCAGGTGCAGCCCTAAAAAGACAAAAAATAAAAGAGCAGAAAATCAATAATTATTTTAATTGTCAATGGAATAAATGCTCCCATCAAAAACATAGAGTTGAAGTTCAAATTTAAAAAAAAAAGTTCCTACAATATGCTGCCTACAAGAGACAATTTCAGGGTGCAATACACACACAGATTGAAAGTGAGGGGATTAAAAAAAATAGTTCATTAAATGGAAACAACCATAAATGGGAGTAGCAATACTCATAACAGACACAATATACTTTTAAAACAGAGACCACAAAGAAGAATAAAGGACACTCTATATTGATGAAAGGATCAAGACAAGAAGAAAATATTACATTCCTTAATAGATATGCACCCAATATTAGACTACCTAAAAATTAAAATAAACACTGACAGACATAAAGGGAGAAATTGATAATAATACAATATAGTTGGGGATTTTAAACCCCATTTATATGAATATTCAGATGATCAAGACAGAAATTCTGAACAAGAAAAGTCTTAAATGATTTGATAAACCAGTTGGACTTAATAGATATCTATAGAACACTTCATTCAAAAACAGTAGAATATATATTACTTTTCATGTGCACATGGAAAGTTCAACAGGATAGATCCCATATTAGGCCATAAAACAAGATGAACAAATTGAAAGCATAGTAATTATCAAGAAAATTTCTAGGCCACAACAATATGAAACTAGAAATAAATTACAGGGAAAAATGGGAAAAGCAAAACATATGGGGACTAAAACAAAAATAAAACAAAACAAAAACAAAATAAAACAAAACAAAAAAAAAACAGTGGCTCAATGATGAAATCAAAGAGCAAGTCAGAAAATACCTCAAGACAAATGAAAACAGAAATTCAATTTTTCCAAAATCAGTGGGATACAGCAAAGCAATTCTAAGAGGGAAGTTTATTATGATATAGTGATACAGGCCTATTACCGAATAAATAAATAAATTTGAAGCAAAAAACCTAAACTACTATCTAGAATTACTTTAAAAAGAACATATAAAGCCCAAGTTCAGTAGAAGAAATGAAATAATAAAGATCAGAAAAAAATAGAGATTTCAAAAATAGAAAAGATCAATGAAACCAAGAGCTGTTTTTTTGAAAATATAAACAAATTGACAGATATCTAGCCAGATTAACCAAAAAGAGGACCCAAAAGTAAACAAAGTAATAAATGAAAGAGGAGAAAAACAACTAATACAGCTAAATAAAAAATAAGAATATTTTTCCAAGAAATTGGACAATATAGAATAGACAAGTTTCTAGAAACATAGTCTTATAGAATTGAATCAAGAAGATAATTTAAACAGACTAATCACTATAACTGAAATAGAATCTGCAGAAACAAACAAACAAACAAAAAATCCTTGCAAACAAAATCCAGGACTGTATGACTTTGCTGGGTAATTCTACCAAGCATAGGTAAACTTATACCTGTCTTCCTCAAACTATTCCAAAACATTGAAAAGAAAGGAATATTACCACATTCATTTTATGAAGTCATCATCCCTCTGATACCTAAAACAGACAAATACGCTAGAAAAAAAAGAACCTTACAGGCTAATATATTTGCTGAATATAAACACAAAAACTTCAAAAGAATATGAGCATATTGAACCCCAAAATACAGAAATAGAATTATACACCCTGATCAAGTTGGATTCACTCCTGGGTAGCAAGAATGTTTCAATATATGAAAATAAGTATATGTGATACATCACACAAACAAGAAAAGTCAAAAAAACACCTGATAATATCAATAGACACAGAAAAATCATTTGAAAAAATTCAACATCAATTCCTAATAAAAGTTCTCGCTAAAGGCTGTCTAGAGGGGACATATCTCAATTAATAAATCCATTTATGATACACCCACAACAAATATAATATTCAATGATGAAAGATGAAAGCCCTCCAAATAAGTTAGGAAAAAGACTAGGATGACACTCTCACCATTCTATACTTCCAAAATAGTATTAGAAGTCTTAACCACACCAATCAGAGAATAAAAAGAAATAAAAGTTATCCAAATTGGAAGGGATGAGATAAAAATTTCATTACCTTCAGATGACATGATATAGTATATATAGAATCCTAAAGACCACACAAAAATTACTAGAACTAATAAACAAATTCAGCAAGTTAGCAGAATACGAGATTAACATGCAGAAATCTGTTGCATTTTTTACACTAATAATGACAAATCAGAAAGATAATTCTTAAAAGTTAAAAATCACATGCAAAATACTTAGCAATAAAATTAACCAGTGAAATTGAAGATGTTTAACCTGAAACTTATAAAACATTGATAAAGAAAACTGATGATTCAAAGAAATGGAAAGATAGTCCATGCTCTTGGATTGCAATAATTAATATATTTAAAGGGGGCACACCACTTAAAGCAATTTGTTTTATGTGATCCCTACCAAAATACTCATGATCTTTTTAACAAAACTAGAAAAAAAATAATTTATATGGTATAACAAAGGACCCAGAAAGGAAAAATCAGGAGTCCTACCCTACCAGACTCAGACAACATTACAAAGCTAGAGTAGTCAAAAAAAGTATGTTACTGGCAAAAAAACAGACATATAGATCAAAGGAAAAGAATTGAGATCACAGAAATAAACCCACACATCAATAGTCAATTAACCTATTGAAAAAGAGGCAAGAATATGCAGTGGAGAGGACAGTCTTTTCAAAAAGTGGTGTTGGGACAGATACATGTAAATCAATAAAATTAGAACACCACCTCATAATGCATACAAAAATAAACTCATAATGATTTAAATACCTAAATATAAGACAAAATATCATAACACTCCTAGAAGAGAACACAGGCAGCATATTCTTAGACATAAATTGTATCAATGTTTTCTAAAGTCAGTCTCCCCAGGTAACAAAAATAAAAGCAAAAACCAAAGGGTCAATGAAGAAATCATGAAGGAAATTAAAAAATATCTTAAGACAAATATAATAAAGACACAACCACACAAAATCTATGGAATGCCACAAAAACAGTGCTCAGAGGGAAATTTGTAGTGATACAGGCCTTCCTCAAAAAGAAGAAAGATCCACACATCAATCATGGTGATACACCACATTAACGAATTGAAGAATAAAAACCATATGATCCTCTCAATAGATGCTGAAAAAACCTTTGACAAACTCCAACACCCATTCCTGATAAAAACCCTTCAGAAAGTGGGCATAACGGGAACCTACCTCAACATGATAAAGGCAATATATGACAAACCCACAGCGAACATCTTTCTCAATGGTGAAAAGCTGAAAGAATTCCCACTGAGAGCAGGAACAAGACAAGGATATCCACTCTCGCCACTACTCCTCAACATAGTTCTGGAAGTCCTAGGCACAGAAATCAAAGAAGTAAAAGAAATAAAAGGAATCCAAATTGGAAAGGAAGAAGTAAAACTATCATTATTTGCAGATGACATGATACTGTACCTAGAATCTGAAAGACTCTATCAGAAAACTGTTAGAACTCATCCACGAATTTGGCAAAGTCGCAAGATACAAACTTAATACACAGAAATCGACTGCATTTCTACACACCAACAATGAAAGACCAGAAAGAGAAATTAGGGAAGCAATCCCATTTACCACCACATCCAAAAGAATAAAATATCTAGGAGTAAACCCACCTAAAGAGACAAAAGACCTGTGCTCTGAAAACTATAAGACACTGATGAAAGAAATCAAAGATGACACAAATACATGGAAAGATGTACCATGCTCTTGGACTGGAAGAGTCAATATTATCAAAATGACTATACTGCCTAAGGCAATCTACAGATTCAGTGCAAGCCCTATCAAATTACCAAGGACATTTTTCACAGAACTGGAGCAAGATAATTTAAAGTTTATTTGGAAGCACAAAAGGCCCAGAATCACCAAAGACATCCTGAAAAAGAAAAATGGAGCTGGAGGAATCAGGCTCCCAGACTTCAGACTATACTACAAAGCAGCAATCATCAAAACCATATGGGACTGGCACAAAGACAGAACTATAGATCAGTGGAACAGGAGAGGAAGCCCAGAATTAAACCCACACAACTACAGCCAACTAGGCTATGACAAAGGAGGCAAGAATATACAATGGAGAAAGGACAGCTTGTTCGATAAGTGGTGCTGGGAAAACTGGACAGTCACATGGAAAGAATGAAATCAGAGCACTCCCTAACACCATACACAAAAATAAACTCCAAAGGGATTAAAGACCTAGATATAAGACCAGACACTATAAAACGCTTAGAGGAAAACACAGGCCAAACACTCTCTGATGTAAATGAGAGGAACGTCTTCTCAGATCCACCTCTCAGAGTATTGACAACAAAAACAAAAATAAACAAATGGGACCTAATCACACTTCAAAGTTTCTGCACAGCAAAGGAAACCCTAAACAAAATGAAAAAGACTACCCACAGAATGGGAGAAAATCTTTGCAAGTGAATTGACTGACATTGGATTAATCTCCAAAATTTATAAACACCTTCTGCAGCTCCACACCAACAAAACAAACAGCCCCATCAATAAATGGGCAGAAGATCTAAACAGACAGTTCTCCAAAGAAGACATACAGATGGCCACAAAACACATGCAAAGATGTTCAGCATCACTCATTATTAGAGAAATGCAAATCAAAACCACAATGAGGTACCACCTTACCCCAGCCAGAATGGCCATCATCCAAAAGTCTACAAACAATAAGTGCTGGCGAGGGTGTGGAGGAAAGGGAACCCTAGTACACTTTTGGTGGGATTGTAAGTTGGTGCAACCACTGTGGAAAACAGTATGGAGATGCCTCAGAAAACCAAACATAGAGCTACCATTTGACCCAGCAATCCCACTCCTGGGCATCTCTCCAGAGAAAACCATGACTCGCAAAGGCACATGTACTCCAATGTTCATTGCAGCACTCTTCACAATAGCCAAGACATGGAAACAACCTAAATGTCCGCTGACAGAAGCATGGATCCAGAAGATGTGGTACATATACACAATGGAATATTACTCAGCCATTCAAAGGAACGAAATACCAGCGTTTTTAGCAACATGGATGGACCTAGAAATTATCATGCTACGTGAAGTCAGCCATACAATGAGACACCAACCTCCAATGCTTTCACTGACATGTGGAATCTGAAAAAAGGACAGACTGAACTTCTTTGCAGAATAGATACTGACTCACAGACTTTGAAAAACTTATGGTTTCCAAAGGAGACAGTTTGGGGGGTGGGGGGATGTGCTTGGGTTGTGGGATGGAAATCCTATAAAATTGGATTTTGATGATCATTATACAACTACAAATGTAATAAATTCATTGAGTAATAAAAAAACACAAAAGCAATATGAGACCTATGGGATAGTATAAAGTGGGACAATCTATGCATAATAGGAATTCCAGAAGGAGATGAAAAAGAAAAGGGGATTGAGAATACATTTGAAGAAATTATGACGGAAAACTTTCCAAATATAAAGGATGCTGATATCAAATACAGGAAGCACAGAGGGCCCCAAACAAGTTGAACCCAAACAAGCCCATACCAAGACATAAGAAAATGGCAAAAAAAGTTAAAGAGAGGATTCCAAAGGCAGCGAGGGATACACAAAGCATTAATTATAAGGGAATGTCCATAAGGCGATCAGCTGACTTCTCTACAGAAATACTACAGGCTAGAATGGAGTGGCAAGTTATATTCACAGTGCTGAAAGGGAACAATTTGCAACCTAGAATATTCTACCCAACAAGAATATAATTTAAAATGGAAGTGGAAATTAAGGATTTCTCCAACAAAGAAAAGTTAAAAGAGTACAGCAGTACTGAGCCCATTCTAAAAGAAATACTTAAAGGGATTCTCTAAATTAAAAAAAAAAGAATATGATGAATTAGGATGGAGGAAACCACAATTGGAAAGCAGTCACTTAAAAAAAACAGCATACATACGTAAACATGATTAAAAAAAAGGACATAAAAATCATACAATATGGGGAAGGAAAGTATGAAAATATAGATTATTCATTTTATTTAATGATGTTTGAGCCTATATAACTATAAGGCTAAAGCAAGCAAATATAGGAAGGCGTTAACATATTTAAAAAACAGGGCAACCACAAATCCAAAGTGAATATTACACTCACAAAAACTGAAAAGAAAAGTACTCAAGCATAAAATAAATGGAAACCATCCAACCTAAAAAAGAAAAGAAGAGGGAAACAGAGAATCAACTGGAAAACATGGTTTAAAATGGAAATAAATACATATATATCAATAATCACCTTAAATGTCAATGGACTGAATGCTCCAGTGGAAAGACACAAAGTGGGAGATTGGATACAAATGCAAAAACCTTTCTTGTTGCATACAAGAAACTCACCTTAGGGCAAAGGATACATATATATTGAAAGTGAGGGATAAGAAAAGAGAGTTCATGCCAATGGACAAGACAGGAAAGCATGAGTTACAATACTCATATCAGACAAAATAGATTTTAAACAAAGGCCATAAAGAAAAAGAAGGACACTATTTAATGGTTAAGGATCCATTCAAGAAGAAGATATTACAATCACCAATATTTATGCCCCTAATATAGAAGCACCAAGATGACCATCAACAGATGAATGGATTAAGAAGATGTGGCATATTTATACACAATAAAATATTACTCAGCCATATAAAAGAACAAAATAATGCCATCTGCAGCAGCATGGATAGAACTAGAGACTCTCATCCTGAGTGAAGTAAGTCAGGGAGAGAAAGACAAATACCATCTGATATCACTTATATCTGGAGTGTAATATGTGGCACAAATGAATCTTTCCACAGAAAACAAAATCATGACTTGGAGAAAAGACTTTTTGTTGCCTAGGGAGAAGGGGTGGGAGTGGGATGGATTGGAAGCTTGGGGTTAATTGATTCAGACTCTTGCCTTTGAAATGGATTAACAATGAGATCCTGCAATATAGCACTGGGAACTATGTCTAGGCACCTATGATGGAGGATGATAATGTGAGCAAAAAAAAAAAAAGTATACATGTATGTGTAACTGGATCACCATACTGTACAGTAGAAAAAAAAGAACCCTGAAAAAAAATTTTTTGAGAATTTTTGCATCTATATTCATCAAAGATTTTGGCCTACAATTTTCTTTTTTGGTAATATCTTTGATTTTGTTATTAGTTTGATGGTGGCTTCCTAGAATGGTTTTGGGAGTTTTCCTTCTTCAAACTTCTGTTTCAGAAGAATGGGTACAAGTTCTTCTCTGTATGTTAGGTATAATTCACCTGTGAAGTCATCTTGTCCTGGTCCTTTGTAGGGAGTGTTTTTATTACATTCTCAATTTCATTTCTAGTGATAGATGTATTCAGTTGACCTGTTTCTTCTTGATTCAGTTTTGGCAGGCTATAAGTCTCTAGAAATTTGTCCATTTATTCTAAATTGTCAAATTTGTTTGCATATAATTGTTCATAGTTTTCTCTCTCTCTCTTTTGTATTTCTGCAGTATCCATTGAGATTTGTCCTTTTTCATTTCTTATTTTGTTTATTTGGGTTTTTTTTCTCTCCTCTTCTTGATGAATATGGACAGAGGTTTGTCAATTTGTTTACCTTTTCAAAGAACCAGCCTTAGTTTGATTGATTTTGCCTATTGTTTTTTGAATCTCTATTTTATTGATTTCCTCTCTGATCTTTATTATTTCCTTCCTTCTGCTGATTTTAGGTTTTGTTTGTTCTTGTTTTTCTAATTCATTTGAGATTTTTCTTCTTTCTTGAGGAAGGCCTGTATTGCTATAAACTTAGATTCAGAATTTTTCATCCATAATTTCCTCAAATATATTTTCCATCCCTTTTTCTTTTTCTTCTCTTTCTGGAATGCCTGTTATGCATAGATTGACCTGCTTTATATTATTCCATAGATCTCTTATATTCCTTTCATGTTATTTTCATTTGGTTTTCTGTCTGCTCTCCTGATTGGGTGATTTCCATTATTCCATCTTACAAATCATTAATTCCTTCCTCTGCATTATTCATTCTGCCCTTTAACGCCTTTAACTCAGCTTGCATCTGCAAATGAATTTTCTAATTTTTTGGTTCCTCCTTATATTTTCTAGTTCCTTTCTAAAGTAATCTGCATTACTATTTATATCTGCTTTTAATTCCTTCATATTCACCCTTAGTAACCGGCATTTTCACTATCTCCATTTTGAACTCAGTGTTTATCAGAATGTAGGGGTTTGTTTCATTGTTTACTGCTTAAGGTGAATTATCCTGTTCTTTTAACTGGGAATGGTTCCCAAGCTTCTTCATTTCACTTATGTTTGTGTGTGTGTGTGTGTGTGTGTGTGTGTGTGTGTGTGTGTGTGTTTAGGGAAACCAACTACTGTAGCCTTAGAGGGCGATTTTTATGCAAGAGCACCCCTTTGTATTTTGTGTGGGGGGGTTACTATTTATTTTTGGCATGGGAGTTTGGATATTTGCTGTATCTTTCTTCAGGGTGAGCAGTATATCCCCTTGATATGGTGCTGAGTGTGTTTCCATGGAGAAGGAGGCAATGGGCAGGGCTAGTAATCAGTGCCTGGTTGGTGGGCTCTTGACAGTAGGAAGGAACTGTGGAAGGTTGTGCAGGCTACTTCTAGTTGCAGGGCCCTGGGAAGTGGTAATGAGCCTCAGGCAGATTTACGCAGTGCCTGGAGCCTTTGGCAGTGGCAGTGGCAGGTTTGTGAGCTCCCAGGGGAGTGAGAGCAACAGCGGGTGTTTTTCAGTTGCAATGACCTCCTCTGTGGTGTCCTCTGAGGTGATTGGGGCTGCAAGCATTTCCTATTCACGGACCCCTACTGGTCACAGGCCATGCCCACCTCTGGAGTCAGAGATAACTGTGGTGGTTTGCCCCTGCCTCCTTTAGACCACACAAGAAGCACTTAACCCATACAGAAATTGCTGCACAGGCTTCTCTTAGTTGCAAGGTACTGTGAATTGACAGTTACCCAGCATGTGTGGCCCCTGCTCAGAGTGTTTGGCAGTGGCAGCATCGGGGTGGGTATGTTCCCAGGGGAGTGAGAGCATCAATGATTGGTGCTTGGTTGCAGTGCCCTCTTTTTTTGCTGACTTCTGAGGTGACTGGGGCTACAGGTGTAGCCTGTTCACAGACCCCTAGTGGTGGAAGGCCACATCCTTCTCTGGTTTCTGAGATGACTGCTGTGGTTTGTAGGTCATGCAAGAGGCATCACATCACACTTAGCCCCCCACTGCTCTTAGCCCATACAAGAGTGTTTCAGCCACCTGTAGCCCACACAAGAGGTGTCCAGATTACCCCAGCCTAAGCAAGTGGCCTCTCGCCACTCATAGCTTGGCCACATGTGCCCCACCCTCTGAGACCCCACATGTTTTCAGGGAAAGAGATTCCTATGGTGGTCCACCACTCCTCTCACCCTCTCCAACAATGGCACCTTTTTTATCCTGCAGGCCCAGACCTCCTCCCACATTCTCTCTGCTGTGGTGTTCTGTTCACCAGCCAGTGGTGCACTGCTCCCTAGCCCCTCAGTCTGTCTGCACACAGCCAACCCTAGTCCTCTGCCAGGAACTGACCCTGGAGCATGAGTCTCAGCACCCAGCCCCCACCCAAGCATCTCTGGTTCTTGGTGCCCAGGGTAGTGGTATAGATTATCTGTAGAGTTGTCATCCTGCTTTACCCTCCTCAGTCCAGCTGTTGCACATTTCTCAGTGACCTTGAAAAGGTCCATCTCTCTTGGCTGATCTCCCTGTCAGGTGGCTTGGCAGGGTGTGTGTTCCTTTTCTCATTCACAGCTCCCTCTCAGAGTGCTAATCCCATCTTGATTCCTTTTAACTCTTTTTTTCTTTTGTTTATCCTCAGTTTTGTGGAGGGTTTCTTTCCTTTTTTGAGGTTTAAGTTCTTCTTCCATGGTTCAATAGATCTTCTGTGTGAATTGTTCTACATGTAGATGTTATTTTTGTGATGCATTTGTGGGAGAAGGTGAGCATAATATCTTACTGCTCCACCATGTTGATGCTTCCCCTCTTATTTTTTATTTAGACAAGACCTTCTAATATTTCTTTTAGGGTAGGCTTAATATTGCTCTATTCCTTTATTTTTTGCTTCCCTGTGAAATGGTAATTTTGTTGAATAGATCATCCTAGGTTACAGGTTTTTCCCTTTCAAGATTGTTTCCTTTAACTTCCTTATCACCGACAAATTTTCTGCAGGGAAATCAGTGGACAAGCCTTGTGGAGTATCTCTTATAACTGACTCTTTTTCCTTTCTTCCTTCCTTCCTTCCTTCCTTCTTCTTCTTCTTCTTCTCTTTCTTTCTTTCTTTTTTTCTTTCTTTCTTTCTTTCTTTCTTTTCTTTCTTTTTCTTTCTT
>NW_025927363.1:0-27558 GCF_016906955.1 Phacochoerus africanus
AACACTCTCTGACATCCACATCATGAATATTTTCTCAGGTCAGTCTCCCAAAGCAATCGAAGTTAGAGCAAAAATAAACCCATGGGACCTCATCAAACTGAAAAGCTTTTGCACAGCAAAGGAAACCCAAAAGAAAACAAAAAGACAACTTCCAGAATGGGAGAACATCGTTTCAAATGATGCAACTGACAAGGGCTTAATCTCTAGAATATATAAACAACTTATACAACCCAACAGCAAAAAAAGCCAATCAATCAATGGAAGAATGGGCAAAAGACCTGAATAGACATTTCTCCAAAGAAGATATACAGATGGCCAACAAACACATGAAAAAATGCTCAACATCGCTGATTATAAGGGAAATGCAAATCAAAACTACCATATCACCTCACACCAGTCAGAATGGCCATCATTCATAAGTCCACAAATAACAAGTGCTGGAGGGGGTGTGGAGAAAAGGCAGCCCTCCTACACTGCTGGTGGGAATGTCAACTGGTCCAGCCACTATGGAGAACCGTTTGGAGATACCTTAGAAATCTATACATAGAACTTCCACATGACCCCGCAATCCCACTCTTGGGCATCTATCCGGACAAAACTCGACTTAAAAGAGACACGTGCACCCGCATGTTCATTGCAGCACTATTCACAATAGCCAGGACATGGAAACAACCCAAATGTCCATCGGCAGAGGATTGGATTCGGAAGATGTGGTATACATACACAATGGAATACTGCTCAGCCATAAAAAAGAATGACATAATGCCATTTGCAGCAACATGGATGGAACTAGAGAATCTCATCCTGAGTGAAATGAGCCAGAAAGACAAAGACAAATACCGTATGATATCACTCATAACTGGAATCTAATATCCAGCACAAATGAACATCTCCTCAGAAAAGAAAATCATGGACTTGGAGAAGAGACTTTTGGCTGCCTGATGGGAGGGGGAGGGAGTGGGAGGGATCGGGAGCTTGGGCTTATCAGACACAACTTAGAATAGATTTCCAAGGAGATCCTGCTGAATAGCATTGAGAACTTTGTCTAGATACTCATGTTGCAACAGAACAAAGGGTGGGGGGAAAAATGTAGTTGTAATGTATACATGTAAGGATAACCTGACCCCCTTGCTGTACAGTGGGAAAATAAAAAAAAATATTAAAAAAATTAAAAAAAATGAAATATACACTAAATGAGATTCATGACAGATTAGATAATGCATAAGAAAAAGTCAGTGAACATGAAGATAGAGCAATAGAATTTATCCAAAATGAAGCACAAAGAGAAAAAAAGAATCCAAATATGAATAAGTAAAAAAGTATCAGTGAGCTGTGGGACTACTTCAAGCAATTTAATACATAGGTAAATGACATCCCCTAAGGAAAGGAAAGGGAAAATCAGAAAAAAATCTGAAGAAATGATGGCTGAAAACTTCCAAACTTGATGAAAATTATAAATCCACATCTCGAAGAAGCTCAACAACCAAGCAAATGAAACATGAAGAAAACGGCAATAAGGCACATCATAATCTAGTTTCTCAAAATCAATGATAGAGAAAAGTCTTCAAAGCACCCACAGTAAAAAGACATGATACATACTGAGGGACAAAGATGAAGATGGCATCATATTTCTCTTCTGAAACAATGCAAACAAGAAGAGAGTAGAGAAACATCTTTATATTGTTTAAAGAAAAAAAAAATACCAACCTGGAGTTATATGACTGGAAAAATAACTATAATAAATGAAGTCATGGGAAGATGAAATAGAT
This sequence comes from Phacochoerus africanus, assembly GCF_016906955.1. Taxonomy (NCBI): domain Eukaryota; kingdom Metazoa; phylum Chordata; class Mammalia; order Artiodactyla; family Suidae; genus Phacochoerus; species Phacochoerus africanus. Next base: position 1,770 of record NW_025927363.1, read on the forward strand.
GTTCTTTCCCTTACTCCTCCCAACAACTACAACTAAAAACCTTAGACATTATACATATACATGATAATCATAAGTCTCTGAAATGTGGAGAGAGGAAAGCATAACAGCTAAGGACCTTGAAATTCAACAAAAAACATTGGTGAGTTCCGAATCTTCTCTTTGTCTCATATATCCTAGACCAGATACTGGGGGGAAAAGCAACTCAGAAAAACCAGTGGGCACCCCCAAAATCCCCCCCAAAAAACCGCTCTCTCTAGCCAAATGGCCAGAAAAGGGGCAGCCTAGCAAGACCTAAAAAACAGAAAACTTTGAGACAATTTCAGCCAGTCACCAAGTCAACCAAGAAAAACTGTAGACTCAACCCTGACAGAAAGAACAACAGCAGAATCTTCACTCATATCATTTCCAGGCTATAAGAGTCATGCAAATATCTTCTGATAGGGTAGTGTCAAAGAAGGCTGAGTAGGAATCCTGGACTTATACCCCCCATGTGGCGGTAATGAAGCTCACTTATTTCTCCTCATGGGGGTAGTATCCAAGGAGGTGTAGTGAAGGAAAGACTTTTACCACTATTCAGTGGTGCTGAATCCATGGTGTCAGTCGAGGTCATGTAGGGAACCATTACAAAATGCCCTCCCACTCTCAACCAGGTCAGTATCATTGGAGGCCTAGTGAGGAGCTTGAACACCCACCCCTAAGTAGCAGTGAGGAGGAGCCCATCCTCACCAATAAGGTGTCAGTGGAGGCTAACTGAGGAGCCCAGACTTCCACTCCCACATGTAAATAACAATTCAGCATCCCTCTTCACCCACCTGAGTGATGCCAGAGTAGAATATAAATATACTTCAGAGTTTTATAACATAGTATTCAAAATTTCAAGGTTTCAATTGTAAATTGTTCATTATTACAAGAATTAGATCAAAAACTTTGTGAAAAAGACAAGAGCCAATACTGAAAATATACAGATATTAGAATTATCTGATAGAAATTTTATTTTTTAAATTTTTTATTAACCATTATTTACTTTTTATTAAAGTATAGTTAATTTACAACATGTCTTCAGTTTCAGTTGTACAGCAAAGTCACCCAATCACGCACACTTCCCTGTGCTGTACAGTAGGACCCCATTGCCAATCCATTCCAAACGTTAACAGTTTGCATCCGCCAACTCCAAATTCCCCGGGCATCCCACTCTTTCCCAAATCCACCCTGGCAACCACCAGGCTGCTCTCCATGTCTGTGGTCTATTTCTGTTTTGTAGATAGGATCATCTGTGCCATATTTTAGGTTCCACATATAAGTGATATCGAATGGTATTTGTCCTTCTCTTTCTGACTTACTGCACTTAGTATGAGAGTATCTAGTTCAATCTGTGCTGCTGCAAATAGCACTATTTTGTCCTTTATATGGCTGAGTAGTATTCCATTGTATATATGTACCACATCTTCTTAATCCATTCATCTGTCAATGTTTCCATGTCTTGGATATAGTGAATAGTGCTGCAATGAACATATGGGTGCATGTATCTTTTTGAATGATTTTTTGTCCAGATATGTGCCCAGGAGTGGGGTTGCTGGATCATACTGTAACCCTGTATTTAGTTTTCTGAGGTACCTTCATACTGTTTTTCATAGTGGTTGTACCAATTTACATTCCCACCAACAGTGAAGGAGCGTGCCCTTACCTCCAACCCTCTCCAGCATTTGTTATTTGTTGACTTGTTAATGATGGCCATTCTGACTGGTGTGAGGTGGTACATTAATGTAGCTTTGATTTGCACTTCTCTAATAATTAGTGATGTTGAGCATTTTTTTTTTCATGTGCCTGCTGGCCATCTGTATGTCTTCTCTGGAGAAATGTCACATGTAGATCTTCTGCCCATCTTTCAATTGGGTTTTTGTTGTTGTTGTTGAGTTCTATGAATTGTTTATGAATTTTGGAGATCAGTCCTTTGTCTGTTGCATTGTTTGCAAGGATTTTCTCTGATTCTGTGGGTTGTCTTTTCATTTTTTAAGGGTTTTCTTTGCTGCGCAAAAGTTTTTGAATTAATTAGGTCCCATTGGTTTATTTTTGTTTTTATTGACCTTATTCTGGGAGGTGGATTGGATCAAACAAGATAATGCTGTGATTTATGTCGAAGAGCGTTCTGCCTATATTTTCCTCTAGGAGTTTTATTGTATCTGGCCTTACATTTAGGTCTTTAATCCATTTTAAGTTTATTTTTCTGTATGGTGTTAGGAAGTGTTATAATTTCATTCTTTTGCATGCAGCTTTCCAGTTTTACCAGCACCACTTAGTGAAGAGGCTATCTTCCTTCCACTGTATGTTCTTGCCTCTTTTCTCATAGTTTGCTTGACCCTACATGCTTGGGTTTATTTCTGGGCATTCTATCCTGTTCCATTGATTTATATTTCTGTTTTTGTGCCAGTACCATACTATTTTGATAACTGGAGGTTTGTAGTATTGTTTGAAGTCAGGGCGCATGATTCCTCCATTTCTGTTTTTCTTTTTCAATATTGCTATGGCTATTCTGGGCCTTTTGTATTTCCATACAAATTTTAAATATCCTATTCTAGTTCTGTGAAGAATGTCCTTGGTAATTTGATAGGAATTGCATTGAATCTGTAGATTGCCTTGGGTAGTAAAGTCATTTTGACAATATTGATTCTTCCAATCCAAGAGCATGGTATATCGTTCCATCTGTTTGTGTCATCTTTTATTTCTTTCATCAGTGTCTTACAGTTTTCACAGCATAGGTCTTTTATCTCTTTAGGTAGGTTTATTCCTAGGTATTTTATTCTTTTTGATGTGATGGTAAATGGGATGGTGTCTCTGATTTCTCTCTCTCCTTCCTTCCTTCCCTCCTTCCTTCCTTCCTTTCTTCCTTCCTTCCCCCCTCCCTCCCTCTCTCTCTTTTTCCTTCCTTCCTTCCTTCCTTCCTTCCTTCCTTCCTTCCTTCCTTCCTTCCTTCCTTCCTTCCTTCCTTCCTTCCTTCCTTCCTTTCTTTCTTTCTTTCTTTCTTTCTTTCTTTCTTTCTTTCTTTCTTTCTTTCTTTCTTTCTTTTTCTTTCTTTCGCTTTTTATGACCATATTCACAGCATATGGAAGTTCTCAGGCTAGAGGTAAGATCAGAGCTACAGCTTCTAGCTTACACCACAGCCACAGCCATGCAGGATCCAAGCTGTGTCTGTGACCTACAATACAGCTCACAGCAATGCTGGATCCCCAACTCACTGAGTGAGGCCGGGAATTGAATCTGCTTCCTTATGGATACTAATTGGATTAGTTTCCACGGCACCACAAGGGGAACACTCTGATTTCTCTTTCTGATCTGTCGTTGTTAGTATACAGAAATGCAATCAATTACCATGTATTAATTTTGTATCCTACAACTTTGCCAAATTCTTTGAAGAGGTCTAAGAATTTTCTGGTAGTGTATTTAGGATTTTCAAGGTATACATCTGCAAGGTATGACATCTGCAAACAGTGATAGTTTTACTTCTTCTTTTCCAATTTGGATTCCTTTTATTTCTTTTTCTTCCCTGATTGCCATGGCTAGGACTTCCAAAACCATGTTGAAAAGTAGTGGTGAAAGTGGGCATCATTGTCTTGTTCTTGATCTTTGTGGAAATGTTTTCAGTTTTTCACCACTGAGAATGATGTCAGCTGTTCATTTGCCATATACGGCTTTTATGATGTTGAGGTAGATTCCTTCTATGTGCACTCTGGAGACTTTTTATCAGAACCAGTGTTGAATACTGTCAAAAGCTTTTTCTGCATCTATTGAGTTGATAATATAGTTTTTTTTCAGTTTGTTGATGTAGTTTATCACAATGATTGATTTGAAGATATTGAAAATTCCTTGCACACCTGGGATAAATCCCACCTGATCATAGTGTATGATCCTTTAATATATATTTGTATTCTGTTTGCTAATACTTTGTTGGGGATTTTTGCATCTATGTTCATCAGTGCCATTGTCCTGTAATTTTCTTTGTGTGTGTGTGTGTGTGTGTGTGTGTGTGTGTGTGTGTGGTATCCTCTTATGGGTTTGGTAGCTGGGTGATTGTGGCCTCATAGAATGAGCTTGGGTGTGTTCCTTCATCTGCCATTTTTTGGAAGAGTTCCAGAAGAATAGGTGTTAACTCTTCTGTGAATGTTTGATAGAATTTGTCTGTGTAGCCATCAGGTCCTGGAGTTTTGTTTTTTGGAATTTTTTTAAATGACATTTCTTTCTTTCTTTTTTTTGGTCTTTTGTCCTTTTAGGGTTGCACCCATAGCATATGGAGGTTCCCAGGCTAGGGTCTAATCAGAGCTGTTGTTGCCAGCCTATGCCACAGCCACAGCAATGCCAGATCCAAGCCACGTCTGTGACCTACACCACAGCTCATGGCAATGCCAGATCCTTAACCCACTGAGCGAGGCCAGGGATCGAACCTGCAACTGAATTGTTCCTAGTCGAATTCATTTCCACTGCACCATGACGGGAACTGCACATTTTCAACTTCAGTACTTGTGTATTCATATTTTCAATTTCTTCCTGGTCCAGTCTTGGTAGGCTGTACCTTTGTAAGAATCTGTCCATTTCTAGCAGTCTCATATGGTCCTTTGTCTTTCTGTGGAATCAGTTGTGATTTCTCCTTTTTCATTTCTAATTTTATTGATTTGAGCGTCTCCCTATTTTTCTTGATGAATCTGGTTAAAAGTTGATCGATTTTCTTGATCTTTTCAAAGAACCAACTTTTGGTTTCATTGATTGTCTCTATTGTTTTCTTTTTCTCTATTTCATTTGTTTCTGTTCTGATTTTTATGATTTCTTTCCTTCCTCTAACTTTGGGTTTCATTTGTTCTTCTTTCTCTAGTGCTTTAGGTGTAAGGGTAGGGTTTTTTTTTTCTTTTGTCAATTTAGGGCCACACCCACAGCATATGGAGGTTCCCACGCTAGGGGTCAAATCAGAGCTGTAGCTGCTGCCCTACACCACAGCCACAGTGACACGGGAACTGAGCCGCATCTGCTACCTACACCACAGCTCAAGGTGATGCTGGATGATTAACCCACTGAGCAAAGCCAGGGATTGAACTCACGTCCTCATGGATACTAGTCAGGTTTGTTAACCACTGAGCCACGATGGGAACTCTAAAGGTAAGTTTTTTATTTGAGCTTTTTCTTGTTTCCTGAGGTAAGATTGTACTGCTGTAGACTTTCCTCTCAGAACTGCTTTTGCTGTTGTCCCATAGGTTTTGGGTTTTGTGTTTAATTGTCATTGGTCTCTAAGTGTCTTTTGATTTCTTCTTTGATTTCTTCAATGATCCGTTGGTTGCTCAGTACCATATTATTTAGCTCCCAGAGTTTTTGTGGGGTTTGGGGGGTTTTTTGCTGTTTTTTTTTTCCTTATAGTTGATTTTTGTCCTATAGCCATTTGGTCATAGAAAATGAATGGGATAATTTTAACTTTTTAAAATTTACCAAGGCTTCATCTTTAGGCCAAGATGTGAACTATCCTGGAGAATGTTCCATGTGCACTTTAGAAGAATGTATATTCTCCTGCTTTGCAATGGAATATTCTATAAATACCAGTTAAATATATCTTGTCTAGGGTGTCATTTAAGGCCTGGGTTTTTTGTCTGGATGATCTGCCCATTGATGTAATTGGGGTGTTAAAGTCCCTCTCTATTACTGTGGGGTTTTTTTTTATTTCTACTTTTATGGCTATCAGCAGTTGTCTTAAATATTGAGTTGCCCTTAGGTGTATATATAGTATTTACAATTGTTATATCTTCTTCGTGGATAGATCCTTTGATCATTATGTAGAGTCCTTTTGGTCACTTGTGACTTTATTTTAAAATCTATTTTGACTGATATGAGTATTGCTACTCCTACTTTCCTTTGATTTTCATTTGCATGTAGTATTTTCTTCTATCCCCTCCCTTTCATTCTGCACGTTTCCTTAGGACTGAAGTGGGTCTCTTGTAAACAGCATATATATGGGCCCTATTTTTGTATCCATTCAGCCAGTCTGTGAATTCAGTTGTAGCATTTAATCCGTTTACATTCAGTGTCATTATGGATAAGTATGTCTTTATTGCCATTTTGTTAACTGTTTTGCATTTTTACTTTGGGTCTTTTTTTTCCCTTCTGCTTTTTTTGTCTTCTCTAGTGATATGCTAACTATCTTTAGTGTTGTGTTTGGATTGCTTTTTCTTTTTTTAAATGTGTGTGTGTCCTATGTTCTTTGGTTTTAGTTCCCATTAGACTTGGGTAAAAACAACTATATGTGTACAGAAGTTTTTGGGTTGCAGTTCTCCTATTTTTATATGCATTTTCAATGTTCTGCATTTATTTTCTCATGTTTGCTAGTTTTGATATCACATTTGTCAATGGGTGATTTTTTTTTTTACCTTTGTATTATCTTTGTCTTTACCAGAGAGTTTTCTCATTTGAAATTTTCTTGTTTATGATTGTGGCTTTTCCTTTTCTGCTCAGAGAAGTTCCTTTAGTAATTGCTGTAGAGCTGGTTTGTAGGTGCTGAATTCTCTTAACTTTTGCTTGTCAGAAAAGCTTTTGATCTCTGTTGAATCTGAATGTGAGCTATAACTTGCTTGTTATAGTATTTGGGGTTCTAGAGTCCTCCCCTTCATCACCTTAAGTTTATATTGCCACTAACTTCTAGCTTGAAGATTTTCTGCTGAAAGATCAGCTTTTATTCTTATGGGGATTCCCTTTTATGTTATTTGGTGCTTTTCACTTGTGATTTTAATATTTTTTCTTTGTTTTAATATTTGTCAGTTTGATTAGTATGTGTCTATGTTTCTCCTTGTGTTTATCCTGTATGGGATTTTCTGTGCTTCCTCAAATTGAGTGAGTGTTTCCCATATTGGGAAGTTTTTGTGTATATTAAGGAAGTTTTTCTTTGAATATTTTCTCCGGCCCTTTCTCTCTTCTCCTTCTGGAACACCTATGATGTGAATGCTGTTACATTTAATATTATTTTTCTTTATTTCTTCTGTAGCAGTGATTTCCAGCACTCTGTCTTCCACCTTACTTATTCATTCTTCCGCCTCCATTGTCCTTCTATTGATTCCTTAAAGTGTATTTTTCATTTCAGATATTATGCTATCCATTTGCTTTGCTTGTTATTTAAGTCTTTTAGCTCTTTGTTAAACATTTCTTGTAACTTCTCTACCAGTGCCTCCATTTTTTTCCAAGATCCTGGGTCATCTTTACTGTCATCACTCTGAATTCTTTTTATGTAGAATACCTACTTCCTCTTCATTTAGGTGTTTTTGTGTGTTTTTGCTCTGTTTCTTTATTTGAAAACTATTCCTTTGTCATATCATAATGTCTAACTTTCTGTGTTTATTGTCCCCTCGATAGTTGGTATATAAATGCAGCAACTGATGCCTAGTCTTTGAGTTTTCAGTGGTGGTAGTGTGTACCCAGAGCGCATGATGAGAGAATTTGTATTATGATACATTCCCTGCAACCAATTGGCTGTTAGAGATGGTGTCTGTGAGAGAGGTGGCAGTGTTTCATGGTTCACGTGATTTCTTTTGTGGCATAGGGGTAGTACTGGTTCCTGCAACCCCTCCTGCTACCAGGTAGTTCTCAGGAGTATTTCCTGTAGTTGGCAATGTCAGCAGCTGTTCCTGCAGTCCACCTCCCCTTTGTCAGGGATGCTCTTAGGACTGCTCTCTGCAGCTGAGAGGGCAGGCATCTTTCTGTAATCACTACATTTGTCTCACTGGTCTAGAGAGAATTCCTATAGCCCCAAGAGTGGGGGCTGCTCCTTAACTGTTTTTAAAAGTCTCTCTCTATAGCTATAGGACATGCACCATTCCTTCAGTCCCTTCCCCTACCAGGCCAATGGCAGTTCTCCCTGTAGCTACTGCAGAGTAAAACATGCACCAGCGTGCCCCTCTCAGCTCCTTTGGCTAGCCACGCAGCATACACTGCTTTCATGTTCCCCTGAGCTTGATTGTTGGCAGGGATCACAGAGCTTGTGCTATTCCTGAGATCATTCCACTGACCTGCTGGGCCATTTGTGATTCCGAGGCAGTGTGTGTATTTCCAAATTCAATTTGCCTCTTCACTGGGCAGTTCATGGCTTTCTCTTCCACCACCAGGCCTTCTGCAACTACACCACAGTGCACAGCAATGATGGATCCTTAACCCATTGAGTGAGGCCAGTGATCAAACCCACATCCTCATGGGTACTTGTTAGATTTGTAACCCACTGAGCCACAATGGGAACTCCCTATATATATTGCAACTCCATGGGTATGTTTTCTTTTTGAAGCAAAAATTTTAACACTATCTAACATCGCTCTCAATGTATATAGGGAAATATTTAAGGCAAGTATAGGATAAATGGAGGATGGTAAAAGGAGGTAATATTTCTTCACTTCACTCTGACTGGTAACATTATGGCACCAGTAGACTGTGGTAAGTTGTGTATATATTATATAATACCTAAAGCAAACACTATAAAAGCTATACAAAGAGATATATTCAAAAACACTACAGATAAATTAAAATGGAATTATACAAAGTATTCAAGTAATTCACAATAAGGAAGAAGAAAGAAAAAATTATAGGCAGAGAACAAACAGAAAACAAAAATGAAAATGGCAGAATTAATCCTTAATATATCATTAAATATAAATGATCTAAATATACCAAATAAGTCTGAGATTGAAAAGTGAGCTAAGGGAGCTCCCACTGTGGCTCAGTGGGTTACAAGTCTAACAAGTATCCAGGAGGATGTGGGTTTGATCTTGGCCTCACTCATCAGGTTAAGGGTCCAGCATTGATGCGCACTGTGGTGTAGATTGCAGATGTGGCTTGGATCTGGCATTGCCGTGGCTGGGTCATAAGTTGGCACTTGCAGCTCCAATTTGACCCCTAGCCTGGGAACTTCCATATTCCACAGGTGCCACACTAAAAGGTAAAAAAAAAAGCAAAAAGAAAATTGTGTTAAAAAGTATGATTGATCCGTATGTTGAATATAAGAAATTTATTTCAAACATAATGACTTAGTATGTTGAAATCAAAAGGATGGGGAAAAGATACATCATTGAAATGTCAATAAAAAATCAGGAGTGGCTATATTAATATCTGTGATGGTTAATATTACCTGTCAATTTGGCTGGGCTATAATGTCCATGTTTATGTTCAAACACTATTCTAGGTGCTTCTGTTATAGTGTTTTTGGATGAAAATAATATTTAATTCACTAGACTTTGAGTAATCAGATTGCCCTCCATAATGTGGGAAGGACTTATTCAACCAGTTGAAAGCCCAAATAGAACAAAAGACTGACTTCCACCAGGTAAGATAAAATTCTGCCAGCAGAGACCTTTGGATATTAACTGCAAAATCAGTTCTTTTCTGGATCTTCCTGATAGCAGATTTTGGACTTTCCAGCTTCTATAGTCATATGAGCCAATTCCTTAAAATAAATCTCTCTCTCATATATACACATCCAATTTGTTCTGCTTCTCTGGAGAACCCTGACTAGTACAATATCAGATAAAATAGATTTCAGAGCAATGAAAACTTACAGACACAGAGAGGGACATTATATAATGATAAAAGAGATAGAAAAAAGAGATAGAAATCCTAAATGTGTATGCATTAAACAACAGTTTTCAAAATATGTGAAGCAAAAATTTATAGAACCTGGACAGAAAAACATACAAATTAATAATTATATCTGCAGAGACCATATATGCCTTGTTCAACAACAGAACAACTAGATGTAAAATCAGCATTAATCTACAATAACTAGATACCACCACCAAACAGAGTCTAATCATCATTTAGAGACCACTCCACTCAATAATACTAGAATACGCATACTTTTCAAGTGCATAAATACCATGTCCTGGGCCATGAAACAAACCTCAACAAATTTAAAAGAACTGAAGTCATACAGAATATACTCTCTGACTACAATAAAATTAAATTGGAAGTAACAGAAAGATAACAGAAAAATCTCCAAACACTTGGAAACTAAACAACACACTTCTACCTAATCCATGAGTCCTGTGATCTTTATAAAGCATTTATAGATTTAATAGAAACCATCAGTGTATGATAAAGAATGCTGGGACTAGTGCCAGGAAGTAGCCATTACCCCCACAAGCTGGAAGAGAATATAAAGGAGTATGAACCTGGAAGAAAAGGTTACTCAATTAGGAGCTGTGATCTTAGGAATAAAAAACATTGGACATGTGGCATTGTACATGTCTGAGGATAAAGAGCCAAAGAAATGAATAGCCAGATGTCATTTGTTTTCTACCATCTAATGTCCTATCCCATCATAAGCATTTATATCCCTCCACTCTCATATACATACATGTATCAATCTCATACATGTATAGACTCATATCAAAACTTCAGAATATCTGCAAACCAAAAATCTACAATTGATACACAAACAAAGAAAAATCAACTCAAATACAACACAAAAGATAGCCATAAAACCATAAGAGGAGAGAACAAGAGAAGAAGGGAAGAAAAAAGAGCAACAAAAACAAATCCAAAGCAATGAATAAAATGGCAATAAGAACGTACATATCAATAATTACCTTAAGTGTGAATGGACTAAACGCCCCAACCAAAAGACATAGACTGGCTGAATGGATACAAAAACAAGATCCATATATATGCTGTCTTCAAAAGACCCACTTCACTTCTAGGGACACATACAAATTGAAAGTGAGAGGATGGAAGGAAATATTTCATGCAAACGGGGAGCAAAAGTAAGCTGGAGTAGCAATACTCATATCAGACAAAATAGACATTAACATGAAGAATATTTTAAGGGACAAAGAAGGTCATAACATAATGATCAAAGGATCAATCCAAGAAGAAGATATAGCAATTTTAAATATCTACGTACCCAACATAGGTTCACCACAATATATAAGGCAACTGCTAACAACCTTGAAAGGACAAATCAACAATAACACAATAATAGTGGGGGACTTTAACACCCCATATACAGCAATAGATAGATCATCCAGACAGAAAATGAAAAACACAGGCCCTGAATGATGCATTAAAGCAGATGGACGTAAGAGATATTTATAGGACATTCCATCCAAAAGCAACAGAATACACATTCTTCTCAAGTGCACATTTATAGGACATTCCATCCAAAGGCAACAGAATACACATTCTTCTCAACTGCACATGGAACATTCTCTAAGATTCATCACATCCTGGGCTATAAGTCCAACCTTGGTAACTTTAAGAAAATTGAAATCATATCAAGCATCTTTTCCGAACACAACGCTATACAAATATAAATCAACAACAAGAAAAAACTGCAAAAAACACAAATACATGCAGAATAAACAACATGGTACTAAACAACCAATGGATCAATGAAGAAACCAAAGGAGAAATTAAAAAATACCTAGAAGCAAATGACAACGAAGATACGACACTCCAAAACCTAAGGGATGCAGCAAAAGCTGTTCTAAGAGGAAAGTTTAAAGCAATACAAGCCCACCTCAGAAAACAAGAAAAAGCTCAAATAAACAAGCTAACTTTACATCTAAAGCAGCTCAAGAGAGAAGAACAGACAAGACCCAAAATTAGTAGAAGGAAAGAAATCATAAAGATCAGAGCAGAAATCAATGGAATAGAAACAAAGAAAACCATAGAAAAGATCAATGAAACAAAAAGCTGGTTCTTTGAAAAGATCAACAAAATTGATAAAACCTTAGCCAGACTTATCAAGTAAAAAAGAGAGAGGACTCAAATCAATAAAATTAGAAATGGAAAAGGAGAAGTAACAATGGACAACACAGAAATACAAAGGATCACAAGAGACTACTATATGCAACTATATGCCAATAAAATGGAAAACCCAGGAGAAATGGACAAATACTTAGAAAGGTACAATCTTCCAAGACTAAACCAAGATGAAATAGAAGAAATGAACAGACCAATCACAAGAACTGAAATTGAAACCGTGATTAAAAAACTTCCAACAAACAAAAGTCCAGGACCAGAGGGCTTCACAGCCGAATTCTATCAAACATTTAGAGAAGAGCTAAGACCTCTCCTTCTGAAACTATTTCAAAAAATCGCAGAGGAAAGGATACTCCCAAACTCATTCTATGAGGCCACCATCACCCTGATACCAAAACCAGACAAAGATACCACAAAAAAAGAAAACTGCAGGCCAATTTCACTGATGAACATCGATGCAAAAATCCTCAACAAAATACTAGCAAACCACATCCAACAATCCATTAAAAGGATTGTACATCATGATCAAGTGGGATTTATCCCAGGGATGCAATATCCACAAATCCATCATTACAAACTGAAGAATAAAAACCATAGGATCTTCTCCATAGACACAGAAAAAGCCTTTGACAAAATCTAACACCCATTTCTGATAAAAATCCTTCTGAAAGTGGGCATAGAGGGAACCTACCTCAACATAATAAAGGCCACATATGAAAAACCCACAGTGAACATCATTCTCAATGGTGAAAATCTGAAAGAATTCCTGCTGAGATCAGGAACAAGACAAGGATGTCCAGTCTCGCCACTACTCTTCAACATCATTTTGGAAGTCCTAGCCACAGCAATCAGAGAAGTAAGAGAGATTAAAGGAGTCCAAATTAGAAAGGAAAAAGTAAAACTATCACTATTTTCAGATGACATGATACTATACCTAGAGAATCCTAAAGACTCTACCAGAAAACTGTTAGAGCTCATCCATGAATTTGGCAAAGCCACAGGATACAAAACTAATACCCAGAAATCGATGGCGTTTCTATACACTAACAATGAAAGAGCAGAAAAAGAAATTAGGGAACCAATCCCGTTTACCTTCCCATCCAAAAGGATAAAATACCTAGGAGTAAACCTACCTAAAGAGACAAAAGACCTGTACTCTGAAAACTATAAGACACTGATGAAATAAGTCAAAGATGACACAAATATATGGAAAAACACACCATGCTCATGGATGGGAAGAGTTAATATTATCAAAATGACTATACTACCCAAGGCAAACTACAGATTCAATGCAATCCCTATCCAATTACTAAGGACATTTTTCACAGAACTCAAACAAAATAGTTTAAAGTTTGTTTGGAAGCACAAAAGACCCAGAATAGCCAAAAACATCCTGAAAAAGAAAATGCAGCTGGAAGAATCAGGCTCCCGGACTTCAGACTATACTACAAAGCAACAGTCATCAAAACCATATGGTAGTGGCACAAAGACAGAAATATAGATCTGTGGAACAGGGTAGAAAGCCCAGAATTCAACCCACGCACTTACAGTCAACTAATCTATGACAAAGGAGGCAAGAATATACAATGGAGAAAAGACAGCCTGTTCAATAAGTGGTGCTGAGAAAACTGGACAGCCACACGGAAAAGAATGAAATGAGAACACTCCCTAACACCATCCACAAAAATCAACTCCAAATGGACTAAAGACCTAGATATAAGACCAGACAGTATAAAACTCTTAGAGGAAATCATAGGCCATCCTTTGTCAGATGAATCATTTGCAAAGATTTTCTCCGATTCTGTGGGTTGTCTTTTTGTTTTGTTTAGGGTTTCCTTTGCTGTGCAGAAACTTTTCAGTTTGATTAGGTCCCATTTGTTTATTTTTGTTTTTGTCATCAATACTCTAAGAGGTGGATCTGAGAAGATGTTGCTGTCGTTTATGTCAGAGAGTGTTTGGCCTATGTTTTCCTCTAAGAGTTTTATACTGTCTGGTCTTATATCTAGGTCTTTAGTCCATTTGGAGTTGATTTTTGTGGATGGTGTTAGGGAGTGTTCTCATTTCATTCTTTTCCGTGTGGCTGTCCAGTTTTCTCAGCACCACTTATTGAACAGGCTGTCTTTTCTCCATTGTATATTCTTGCCTCCTTTGTCATAGATTAGTTGACTGTAAGTGCGTGGGTTGAATTCTGGGCTTTCTACCCTGTTCCACAGATCTATATTTCTGTCTTTGTGCCACTACCGTATGGTTTTGATGACTGTTGCTTTGTAGTATAGTCTGAAGTCCGGGAGCCTGATTCTTCCAGCTGCATTTTCTTTTTCAGGATGTTTTTGGCTATTCTGGGTCTTTTGTGCTTCCAAACAAACTTTAAACTATTTTGTTTGAGTTCTGTGAAAAATGTCCTTAGTAATTGGATAGGGATTGCATTGAATCTGTAGTTTGCCTTGGGTAGTATAGTCATTTTGATAATATTAACTCTTCCCATCCATGAGCATGGTGTGTTTTTCCATATATTTGTGTCATCTTTGACTTATTTCATCAGTGTCTTATAGTTTTCAGAGTACAGGTCTTTTGTCTCTTTAGGTAGGTTTACTCCTAGGTATTTTATCCTTTTGGATGGGAAGGTAAATGGGATTGGTTCCCTAATTTCTTTTTCTGCTCTTTCATTGTTAGTGTATAGAAACGCCATCGATTTCTGGGTATTAGTTTTGTATCCTGTGGCTTTGCCAAATTCATGGATGAGCTCTAACAGTTTTCTGGTAGAGTCTTTAGGATTCTCTAGGTATAGTATCATGTCATCTGAAAATAGTGATAGTTTTACTTTTTCCTTTCTAATTTGGACTCCTTTAATCTCTCTTACTTCTCTGATTGCTGTGGCTAGGACTTCCAAAATGATGTTGAAGAGTAGTGGCGAGACTGGACATCCTTGTCTTGTTCCTGATCTCAGCAGGAATTCTTTCAGATTTTCACCATTGAGAATGATGTTCACTGTGGGTTTTTCATATGTGGCCTTTATTATGTTGAGGTAGGTTCCCTCTATGCCCACTTTCAGAAGGATTTTTATCAGAAATGGGTGTTAGATTTTGTCAAAGGCTTTTTCTGTGTCTATGGAGAAGATCCTATGGTTTTTATTCTTCAGTTTGTAATGATGGATTTGTGGATATTGCATCCCTGGGATAAATCCCACTTGATCATGATGTACAATCCTTTTAATGGATTGTTGGATGTGGTTTGCTAGTATTTTGTTGAGGATTTTTGCATCGATGTTCATCAGTGAAATTGGCCTGCAGTTTTCTTTTTTTGTGGTATCTTTGTCTGGTTTTGGTATCAGGGTGATGGTGGCCTCATAGAATGAGTTTGGGAGTATCCTTTCCTCTGCGATTTTTTGAAATAGTTTCAGAAGGAGAGGTCTTAGCTCTTCTCTAAATGTTTGATAGAATTCGGCTGTGAAGCCCTCTGGTCCTGGACTTTTGTTTGTTGGAAGTTTTTTAATCACGGTTTCAATTTCAGTTCTTGTGATTGGTCTGTTCATTTCTTCTATTTCATCTTGGTTTAGTCTTGGAAGATTGTACCTTTCTAAGTATTTGTCCATTTCTCCTGGGTTTTCCATTTTATTGGCATATAGTTGCATATAGTAGTCTCTTGTGATCCTTTGTATTTCTGTGTTGTCCATTGTTACTTCTCCTTTTCCATTTCTAATTTTATTGATTTGAGTCCTCTCTCTTTTTTACTTGATAAGTCTGGCTAAGGTTTTATCAATTTTGTTGATCTTTTCAAAGAACCAGCTTTTTGTTTCATTGATCTTTTCTATGGTTTTCTTTGTTTCTATTCCATTGATTTCTGCTCTGATCTTTATGATTTCTTTCCTTCTACTAATTTTGGGTCTTGTCTGTTCTTCTCTCTTGAGCTGCTTTAGATGTAAAGTTAGCTTGTTTATTTGAGCTTTTTCTTGTTTTCTGAGGTGGGCTTGTATTGCTTTAAACTTTCCTCTTAGAACAGCTTTTGCTGCATCCCTTAGGTTTTGGAGTGTCGTATCTTCGTTGTCATTTGCTTCTAGGTATTTTTTAATTTCTCCTTTGGTTTCTTCATTGATCCATTGGTTGTTTAGTACCATGTTGTTTATTCTGCATGTATTTGTGTTTTTTGCAGTTTTTTCTTGTTGTTGATTTATATTTGTATAGCGTTGTGTTCGGAAAAGATGCTTGATATGATTTCAATTTTCTTAAAGTTACCAAGGTTGGACTTATAGCCCAGGATGTGATGAATCTTAGAGAATGTTCCATGTGCAGTTGAGAAGAATGTGTATTCTGTTGCCTTTGGATGGAATGTCCTATAAATGTGCACTTGAGAAGAATGTGTATTCTGTTGCTTTTGGATGGAATGTCCTATAAATATCTCTTACGTCCATCTGCTTTAATGCATCATTCAGGGCCTGTGTTTTTCATTTTCTGTCTGGATGATCTATCTATTGCTGTATATGGGGTGTTAAAGTCCCCCACTATTATTGTGTTATTGTTGATTTGTCCTTTCAAGGTTGTTAGCAGTTGCCTTATATATTGTGGTGAACCTATGTTGGGTACGTAGATATTTAAAATTGCTATATCTTCTTCTTGGATTGATCCTTTGATCATTATGTTATGACCTTCTTTGTCCCTTAAAATATTCTTCATGTTAATGTCTATTTTGTCTGATATGAGTATTGCTACTCCAGCTTACTTTTGCTCCCCGTTTGCATGAAATATTTCCTTCCATCCTCTCACTTTCAATTTGTATGTGTCCCTAGAAGTGAAGTGGGTCTTTTGAAGACAGCATATATATGGATCTTGTTTTTGTATCCATTCAGCCAGTCTATGTCTTTTGGTTGGGGCGTTTAGTCCATTCACACTTAAGGTAATTATTGATATGTACGTTCTTATTGCCATTTTATTCATTGCTTTGGATTTGTTTTTGTTGCTCTTTTTTCTTCCCTTCTTCTCTTGTTCTCTCCTCTTATGGTTTTATGGCTATCTTTTGTGTTGTATTTGAGTTGATTTTTCTTTGTTTGTGTATCAATTGTAGATTTTTGGTTTGCAGATATTCTGAAGTTTTGATATGAGTCTATACATGTATGAGATTGATACATGTATGTATATGAGAGTGGAGGGATATAAATGCTTATGATGGGATAGGACATTAGATGGTAGAAAACAAATGACATCTGGCTATTCATTTCTTTGGCTCTTTATCCTCAGACATGTACAATGCCACATGTCCAATGTTTTTTATTCCTAAGATCACAGCTCCTAATTGAGTAACCTTTTCTTCCAGGTTCATACTCCTTTATATTCTCTTCCAGCTTGTGGGGGTAATGGCTACTTCCTGGCACTAGTCCCAGCATTCTTTATCATACACTGATGGTTTCTATTAAATCTATAAATGCTTTATAAAGATCACAGGACTCATGGATTAGGTAGAAGTGTGTTGTTTAGTTTCCAAGTGTTTGGAGATTTTTCTGTTATCTTTCTGTTACTTCCAATTTAATTTTATTGTAGTCAGAGAGTATATTCTGTATGACTTCAGTTCTTTTAAATTTGTTGAGGTTTGTTTCATGGCCCAGGACATGGTATTTATGCACTTGAAAAGTATGCGTATTCTAGTATTATTGAGTGGAGTGGTCTCTAAATGATGATTAGACTCTGTTTGGTGGTGGTATCTAGTTATTGTAGATTAATGCTGATTTTACATCTAGTTGTTCTGTTGTTGAACAAGGCATATATGGTCTCTGCAGATATAATTATTAATTTGTATGTTTTTCTGTCCAGGTTCTATAAATTTTTGCTTCACATATTTTGAAAACTGTTGTTTAATGCATACACATTTAGGATTTCTATCTCTTTTTTCTATCTCTTTTATCATTATATAATGTCCCTCTCTGTGTCTGTAAGTTTTCATTGCTCTGAAATCTATTTTATCTGATATTGTACTAGTCAGGGTTCTCCAGAGAAGCAGAACAAATTGGATGTGTATATATGAGAGAGAGATTTATTTTAAGGAATTGGCTCATATGACTATAGAAGCTGGAAAGTCCAAAATCTGCTATCAGGAAGATCCAGAAAAGAACTGATTTTGCAGTTAATATCCAAAGGTCTCTGCTGGCAGAATTTTATCTTACCTGGTGGAAGTCAGTCTTTTGTTCTATTTGGGCTTTCAACTGGTTGAATAAGTCCTTCCCACATTATGGAGGGCAATCTGATTACTCAAAGTCTAGTGAATTAAATATTATTTTCATCCAAAAACACTATAACAGAAGCACCTAGAATAGTGTTTGAACATAAACATGGACATTATAGCCCAGCCAAATTGACAGGTAATATTAACCATCACAGATATTAATATAGCCACTCCTGATTTTTTATTGACATTTCAATGATGTATCTTTTCCCCATCCTTTTGATTTCAACATACTAAGTCATTATGTTTGAAATAAATTTCTTATATTCAACATACGGATCAATCATACTTTTTAACACAATTTTCTTTTTGCTTTTTTTTTTACCTTTTAGTGTGGCACCTGTGGAATATGGAAGTTCCCAGGCTAGGGGTCAAATTGGAGCTGCAAGTGCCAACTTATGACCCAGCCACGGCAATGCCAGATCCAAGCCACATCTGCAATCTACACCACAGTGCGCATCAATGCTGGACCCTTAACCTGATGAGTGAGGCCAAGATCAAACCCACATCCTCCTGGATACTTGTTAGACTTGTAACCCACTGAGCCACAGTGGGAGCTCCCTTAGCTCACTTTTCAATCTCAGACTTATTTGGTATATTTAGATCATTTATATTTAATGATATATTAAGGATTAATTCTGCCATTTTCATTTTTGTTTTCTGTTTGTTCTCTGCCTATAATTTTTTCTTTCTTCTTCCTTATTGTGAATTACTTGAATACTTTGTATAATTCCATTTTAATTTATCTGTAGTGTTTTTGAATATATCTCTTTGTATAGCTTTTATAGTGTTTGCTTTAGGTATTATATAATATATACACAACTTACCACAGTCTACTGGTGCCATAATGTTACCAGTCAGAGTGAAGTGAAGAAATATTACCTCCTTTTACCATCCTCCATTTATCCTATACTTGCCTTAAATATTTCCCTATATACATTGAGAGCGATGTTAGATAGTGTTAAAATTTTTGCTTCAAAAAGAAAACATACCCATGGAGTTGCAATATATATAGGGAGTTCCCATTGTGGCTCAGTGGGTTACAAATCTAACAAGTACCCATGAGGATGTGGGTTTGATCACTGGCCTCACTCAATGGGTTAAGGATCCATCATTGCTGTGCACTGTGGTGTAGTTGCAGAAGGCCTGGTGGTGGAAGAGAAAGCCATGAACTGCCCAGTGAAGAGGCAAATTGAATTTGGAAATACACACACTGCCTCGGAATCACAAATGGCCCAGCAGGTCAGTGGAATGATCTCAGGAATAGCACAAGCTCTGTGATCCCTGCCAACAATCAAGCTCAGGGGAACATGAAAGCAGTGTATGCTGCGTGGCTAGCCAAAGGAGCTGAGAGGGGCAACGCTGGTGCATGTTTTACTCTGCAGTAGCTACAGGGAGAACTGCCATTGGCCTGGTAGGGGAAGGGACTGAAGGAATGGTGCATGTCCTATAGCTATAGAGAGAGACTTTTAAAAACAGTTAAGGAGCAGCCCCCACTCTTGGGGCTATAGGAATTCTCTCTAGACCAGTGAGACAAATGTAGTGATTACAGAAAGATGCCTGCCCTCTCAGCTGCAGAGAGCAGTCCTAAGAGCATCCCTGACAAAGGGGAGGTGGACTGCAGGAACAGCTGCTGACATTGCCAACTACAGGAAATACTCCTGAGAACTACCTGGTAGCAGGAGGGGTTGCAGGAACCAGTACTACCCCTATGCCACAAAAGAAATCACGTGAACCATGAAACACTGCCACCTCTCTCACAGACACCATCTCTAACAGCCCAATTGGTTGCAGGGAATGTATCATAATACAAATTCTCTCATCATGCGCTCTGGGTACACACTACCACCACTGAAAACTCAAAGACTAGGCATCAGTTGCTGCATTTATATACCAACTATCGAGGGGACAATAAACACAGAAAGTTAGACATTATGATATGACAAAGGAATAGTTTTCAAATAAAGAAACAGAGCAAAAACACACAAAAACACCTAAATGAAGAGGAAGTAGGTATTCTACATAAAAAGAATTCAGAGTGATGACAGTAAAGATGACCCAGGATCTTGGAAAAAAATGGAGGCACTGGTAGAGAAGTTACAAGAAATGTTTAACAAAGAGCTAAAAGACTTAAATAACAAGCAAAGCAAATGGATAGCATAATATCTGAAATGAAAAATACACTTTAAGGAATCAATAGAAGGACAATGGAGGCGGAAGAATGAATAAGTAAGGTGGAAGACAGAGTGCTGGAAATCACTGCTACAGAAGAAATAAAGAAAAATAATATTAAATGTAACAGCATTCACATCATAGGTGTTCCAGAAGGAGAAGAGAGAAAGGGCCGGAGAAAATATTCAAAGAAAAACTTCCTTAATATACACAAAAACTTCCCAATATGGGAAACACTCACTCAATTTGAGGAAGCACAGAAAATCCCATACAGGATAAACACAAGGAGAAACATAGACACATACTAATCAAACTGACAAATATTAAAACAAAGAAAAAATATTAAAATCACAAGTGAAAAGCACCAAATAACATAAAAGGGAATCCCCATAAGAATAAAAGCTGATCTTTCAGCAGAAAATCTTCAAGCTAGAAGTTAGTGGCAATATAAACTTAAGGTGATGAAGGGGAGGACTCTAGAACCCCAAATACTATAACAAGCAAGTTATAGCTCACATTCAGATTCAACAGAGATCAAAAGCTTTTCTGACAAGCAAAAGTTAAGAGAATTCAGCACCTACAAACCAGCTCTACAGCAATTACTAAAGGAACTTCTCTGAGCAGAAAAGGAAAAGCCACAATCATAAACAAGAAAATTTCAAATGAGAAAACTCTCTGGTAAAGACAAAGATAATACAAAGGTAAAAAAAAAAATCACCCATTGACAAATGTGATATCAAAACTAGCAAACATGAGAAAATAAATGCAGAACATTGAAAATGCATATAAAAATAGGAGAACTGCAACCCAAAAACTTCTGTACACATATAGTTGTTTTTACCCAAGTCTAATGGGAACTAAAACCAAAGAACATAGGACACACACACATTTAAAAAAAGAAAAAGCAATCCAAACACAACACTAAAGATAGTTAGCATATCACTAGAGAAGACAAAAAAAGCAGAAGGGAAAAAAAAGACCCAAAGTAAAAATGCAAAACAGTTAACAAAATGGCAATAAAGACATACTTATCCATAATGACACTGAATGTAAACGGATTAAATGCTACAACTGAATTCACAGACTGGCTGAATGGATACAAAAATAGGGCCCATATATATGCTGTTTACAAGAGACCCACTTCAGTCCTAAGGAAACGTGCAGAATGAAAGGGAGGGGATAGAAGAAAATACTACATGCAAATGAAAATCAAAGGAAAGTAGGAGTAGCAATACTCATATCAGTCAAAATAGATTTTAAAATAAAGTCACAAGTGACCAAAAGGACTCTACATAATGATCAAAGGATCTATCCACGAAGAAGATATAACAATTGTAATACTATATATACACCTAAGGGCAACTCAATATTTAAGACAACTGCTGATAGCCATAAAAGTAGAAATAAAAAAAAACCCCACAGTAATAGAGAGGGACTTTAACACCCCAATTACATCAATGGGCAGATCATCCAGACAAAAAACCCAGGCCTTAAATGACACCCTAGACAAGATATATTTAACTGGTATTTATAGAATATTCCATTGCAAAGCAGGAGAATATACATTCTTCTAAAGTGCACATGGAACATTCTCCAGGATAGTTCACATCTTGGCCTAAAGATGAAGCCTTGGTAAATTTTAAAAAGTTAAAATTATCCCATTCATTTTCTATGACCAAATGGCTATAGGACAAAAATCAACTATAAGGAAAAAAAAAACAGCAAAAAACCCCCCAAACCCCACAAAAACTCTGGGAGCTAAATAATATGGTACTGAGCAACCAACGGATCATTGAAGAAATCAAAAGACACTTAGAGACCAATGACAATTAAACACAAAACCCAAAACCTATGGGACAACAGCAAAAGCAGTTCTGAGAGGAAAGTCTACAGCAGTACAATCTTACCTCAGGAAACAAGAAAAAGCTCAAATAAAAAACTTACCTTTAGAGTTCCCATCGTGGCTCAGTGGTTAACAAACCTGACTAGTATCCATGAGGACGTGAGTTCAATCCCTGGCTTTGCTCAGTGGGTTAATCATCCAGCATCACCTTGAGCTGTGGTGTAGGTAGCAGATGCGGCTCAGTTCCCGTGTCACTGTGGCTGTGGTGTAGGGCAGCAGCTACAGCTCTGATTTGACCCCTAGCGTGGGAACCTCCATATGCTGTGGGTGTGGCCCTAAATTGACAAAAGAAAAAAAAAACCCTACCCTTACACCTAAAGCACTAGAGAAAGAAGAACAAATGAAACCCAAAGTTAGAGGAAGGAAAGAAATCATAAAAATCAGAACAGAAACAAATGAAATAGAGAAAAAGAAAACAATAGAGACAATCAATGAAACCAAAAGTTGGTTCTTTGAAAAGATCAAGAAAATCGATCAACTTTTAACCAGATTCATCAAGAAAAATAGGGAGACGCTCAAATCAATAAAATTAGAAATGAAAAAGGAGAAATCACAACTGATTCCACAGAAAGACAAAGGACCATATGAGACTGCTAGAAATGGACAGATTCTTACAAAGGTACAGCCTACCAAGACTGGACCAGGAAGAAATTGAAAATATGAATACACAAGTACTGAAGTTGAAAATGTGCAGTTCCCGTCATGGTGCAGTGGAAATGAATTCGACTAGGAACAATTCAGTTGCAGGTTCGATCCCTGGCCTCGCTCAGTGGGTTAAGGATCTGGCATTGCCATGAGCTGTGGTGTAGGTCACAGACGTGGCTTGGATCTGGCATTGCTGTGGCTGTGGCATAGGCTGGCAACAACAGCTCTGATTAGACCCTAGCCTGGGAACCTCCATATGCTATGGGTGCAACCCTAAAAGGACAAAAGACCAAAAAAAAGAAAGAAAGAAATGTCATTTAAAAAAATTCCAAAAAACAAAACTCCAGGACCTGATGGCTACACAGACAAATTCTATCAAACATTCACAGAAGAGTTAACACCTATTCTTCTGGAACTCTTCCAAAAAATGGCAGATGAAGGAACACACCCAAGCTCATTCTATGAGGCCACAATCACCCAGCTACCAAACCCATAAGAGGATACCACACACACACACACACACACACACACACACACACACACAAAGAAAATTACAGGACAATGGCACTGATGAACATAGATGCAAAAATCCCCAACAAAGTATTAGCAAACAGAATACAAATATATATTAAAGGATCATACACTATGATCAGGTGGGATTTATCCCAGGTGTGCAAGGAATTTTCAATATCTTCAAATCAATCATTGTGATAAACTACATCAACAAACTGAAAAAAAACTATATTATCAACTCAATAGATGCAGAAAAAGCTTTTGACAGTATTCAACACTGGTTCTGATAAAAAGTCTCCAGAGTGCACATAGAGGAATCTACCTCAACATCATAAAAGCCGTATATGGCAATGAACAGCTGACATCATTCTCAGTGGTGAAAAACTGAAAACATTTCCACAAAGATCAAGAACAAGACAATGATGCCCACTTTCACCACTACTTTCAACATGGTTTTGGAAGTCCTAGCCATGGCAATCAGGGAAGAAAAAGAAATAAAAGGAATCCAAATTGGAAAAGAAGAAGTAAAACTATCACTGTTTGCAGATGTCATACCTTGCAGATGTATACCTTGAAAATCCTAAATACACTACCAGAAAATTCTTAGACCTCTTCAAAGAATTTGGCAAAGTTGTAGGATACAAAATTAATACATGGTAATTGATTGCATTTCTGTATACTAACAACGACAGATCAGAAAGAGAAATCAGAGTGTTCCCCTTGTGGTGCCGTGGAACTAATCCAATTAGTATCCATAAGGAAGCAGATTCAATTCCCGGCCTCACTCAGTGAGTTTGGGGATCCAGCATTGCTGTGAGCTGTATTGTAGGTCACAGACACAGCTTGGATCCTGCATGGCTGTGGCTGTGGTGTAAGCTAGAAGCTGTAGCTCTGATCTTACCTCTAGCCTGAGAACTTCCATATGCTGTGAATATGGTCATAAAAAGCGAAAGAAAGAAAAAGAAAGAAGAAAGAAAGAAAGAAAAGAAAGAAAGAAAGAAAGAAAAGAAGGAAGGAAGGAAGGAAGGAAGGAAGGAAGGAAGGAAGGAAGGAAGGAAGGAAGGAAGGAAGAGGAAAAAAGAGAGAGAGGGAGGGAGGGGGGAAGGAAGGAAGAAAGGAAGGAAGGAAGGAGGGAAGGAAGGAAGGAGAGAGAGAAATCAGAGACACCATCCCATTTACCATCACAATCAAAAGAATAAAATACCTAGGAATAAACCTACCTAAAGAGATAAAAGACCTATCTGTTGAAAACTTGTAAGACACTGATGAAAGAAATAAAAGATGACACAAACAGATGGAACGATATAACCATGCTCTTGGATTGGAAGAATCAATAATTGTCAAAATGACTTTACTACCCAAGGCAATCTACAGATTCAATGCAATTCCTATCAATTACCAAGGACATTCTTCACAGAACTAGAATAGGATATTTAAAATTTGTATGGAATACAAAAGGCCCAGAATAGCCATAGCAATATTGAAAAAGAAAAAAATGGAGGAATCATGCGCCCTGACTTCAAACAATACTACAAACCTCCAGTTATCAAAATAGTATGGTACTGGCACAAAAACAGAAATATAAATCAATGGAACAGGATAGAATGCCCAGAAATAAACCCAAGCATGTAGGGTCAAGCAAACTATGAGAAAAGAGGCAAGAACATACAGTGGAAGGAAGATACCTCTTCACTAAGTGGTGCTGGTAAAACTGGAAAGCTGCATGCAAAAGAATGAAATTATAACACTTCCTAACACCATACAGAAAAATAAACTTAAAATGGATTAAAGACCTAAATGTAAGGCCAGATACAATAAAACTCCTAGAGGAAAATATAGGCAGAACGCTCTTCGACATAAATCACAGCATTATCTTGTTTGATCCAATCCACCTCCCAGAATAAGGTCAATAAAAACAAAAATAAACCAATGGGACCTAATTAATTCAAAAACTTTTGCGCAGCAAAGAAAACCCTTAAAAATGAAAAGACAACCCACAGAATCAGAGAAAATCCTTGCAAACAATGCAACAGACAAAGGACTGATCTCCAAAATTCATAAACAATTCATAGAACTCAACAACAACAACAAAAACCCAATTGAAAGATGGGCAGAAGATCTACATGTGACATTTCTCCAGAGAAGACATACAGATGGCCAGCAGGCACATGAAAAAAAAATGCTCAACATCACTAATTATTAGAGAAGTGCAAATCAAAGCTACATTAATGTACCACCTCACACCAGTCAGAATGGCCATCATTAACAAGTCAACAAATAACAAATGCTGGAGAGGGTTGGAGGTAAGGGCACGCTCCTTCACTGTTGGTGGGAATGTAAATTGGTACAACCACTATGAAAAACAGTATGAAGGTACCTCAGAAAACTAAATACAGGGTTACAGTATGATCCAGCAACCCCACTCCTGGGCACATATCTGGACAAAAAATCATTCAAAAAGATACATGCACCCATATGTTCATTGCAGCACTATTCACTATATCCAAGACATGGAAACATTGACAGATGAATGGATTAAGAAGATGTGGTACATATATACAATGGAATACTACTCAGCCATAT